>NW_026967786.1:27500-180058 GCF_028390025.1 Pseudophryne corroboree | reverse complement strand
TACAGTATATACAGTGTATACATACGGGTGATATACACATACAGGTGATACATACGGGTGATATACACATACAGGTGATACATACGAGTGATATACACATACAGGTGATACAGTATATACAGTGTATACATACGGGTGATATACACATACAGGTGATACATACGAGTGATATACACATACAGGTGATACATACGAGTGATATACACATACAGGTGATACAGTATATACAGTGTATACATACGGGTGATATACACATACAGGTGATACATACGAGTGATATACACATACAGGTGATACAGTATATACAGTGTATACATACGGGTGATATATACATACAGGTGATACATACGGGTGATATACACATACAGGTGATACAGTATATACAGTGTATACATACGAGTGATATACACATACAGGTGATACATACGAGTGATATACACATACAGGTGATACAGTATATACAGTGTATACATACGGGTGATATACACATACAGGTGATACATACGGGTGATATACACATACAGATGATACATACGAGTGATATACACATACAGGTGATACATACGGGTGATATACACATACAGGTGATACAGTATATACAGTGTATACATACGAGTGATATACACATACAGGTGATACATACGAGTGATATACACATACAGGTGATACATACGAGTGATATACACATACAGGTGATACATACGGGTGATATACACATACAGGTGATACAGTATATACAGTGTATACATACGAGTGATATACACATACAGGTGATACATATACAGGTGATATACACATACAGGTGATACATACGAGTGATATACACATACAGGTGATACATATACGGGTGATATACACATACAGGTGATACATACGAGTGATATACACATACAGGTGATACATATACGGGTGATATACACATACAGGTGATACATACGAGTGATATACACATACAGGTGATACATATACGGGTGATATACACATACAGGTGATACATACGAGTGATATACACATACAGGTGATACATACGAGTGATATACACATACAGGTGATACATACGGGTGATATACACATACAGGTGATACATACGAGTGATATACACATACAGGTGATACAGTATATACAGTGTATACATACGGGTGATATACACATACAGGTGATACATACGAGTGATATACACATACAGGTGATACATACGGGTGATATACACATACAGGTGATACATACGAGTGATATACACATACAGGTGATACAGTATATACAGTGTATACATACGGGTGATATATACATACAGGTGATATATACGAGTGATATACACATACAGGTGATACATACGAGTGATATACACATACAGGTGATACATATACGGGTGATATACACATACAGGTGATACATATACGGGTGATATACACATACAGATGATACATACGAGTGATACATACAGGCAGTGGTGCAAGTAGAAAAAATGTCTTTGTGGTACTGTGTGCGTGCGCGCCTTCTAAAATGGCTGTGGCCAAATGCCACATGGGGCGTGGCCAATGAAAATGGGGGCGTGATACTCATAATGGGGGGGGGGGGGGGGGGGGGGCGCCTGATACACATGTGACCCCAGTAGTGCCAGAAATGCTCTTACAGTGCCAGATATACATTGCCCCACAGTGATATACACAGTGTATACATAATAATAATAATAATAATTGTTATTGTTATTATTGTTATTATTCTTTATATGGCGCCACAAGGGGTCCGCAGCGCCCAGTTACAGAGCACATAAATAAAAATCAAAGCGGGACAATAGCGACTTACAGTTGATGACAGTATAGGACAAGTACAGGGTATATAGACATGGCTACATCAGCAGATGACACTGGAATTAAGTATCAGGTGGCAGAAGACTGCTGGATTTGGTTCAGTTGAAGATTATTAAAGTAAGAAAAGGATAAGCAGATGAGGGAAGAGGGCCCTGCTCGTGAGAGCTTACATTCTAAAGGTGAGGAGCAGACAGACAGGGGTGACACAGATGGGGTGGACAAGAGTGGGTGGTCTTCAGTATGCCGGCGGTCGGGCTCCCGGGGCACAGTATACCGGCGCCGGGATCCCGACAGCCGGCATACCGACAGCCGGCATACCGACACTTATTCTCCCTCGTGGGGGTCCACGACCCCCCTGGAGGGAGAATAAAATAGCGTGCCCGTAGCGTGGCGAGCGCAGCGACCCCGCAAGGGGCTCATTTGCGCTCGCCACACTGTCGGTAAGCCGGCGGTCGGGCTCCCGGCGCCGGTATGCTGGTCGCCGTGAGCCCGACCGCCGGCATACCATAGTGAACCCGACAAGAGGGTTAGGATAAGATTTGGTGTAGAAGTGGGTCTTGAGAGCCCAATTTAATTTTTGTAGGAGAGGTGGAGAGTCTCAGGTGATATATACATACAGGTAATATATACAGGTGATATATACATACAGGTGTGCTCTGTACATGTGATATCTATACATACAGGTGATATATACATACAGGTGTGCTCTGTACAGTGTACAGGTGATATATACATACAGGTGTGCTCTGTACAGGTGATATATACATACAGGTGATATATACAGGTGATATATGCATACAGGTGTGGTCTGTACAGGTGATATATACATACAGGTGTTCTCTGTACAGGTGATATATACACTGTGCTCTGTACAGGTGATATATACACTGTGCTCTGTACAGGTGATATATACACTGTGCTCTGTACAGGTGATATATACACTGTGCTCTGTACAGGTGATATATACACTGCTCTGTACAGGTGATGTATACACTGTGCTCTGTACAGGTGATGTATACACTGTGCTCTGTACAGGTGATGTATACACTGTGCTCTGTACAGGTGATGTATACACTGTGCTCTGTACAGGTGATGTATACACTGTGCTCTGTACAGGTGATATATACACTGTGCTCTGTACAGGTGATATATACAGTACACTGCTCTGTACAGATGATATATACACTGTGCTCTGTACAGGTGATATATAAAGTGTTCTCTGTACAGGTGATGTATACACTGTGCTCTGTACAGGTGATATATACACTGTGCTCTGTACAGGTGATATATAGAGTGTTCTCTGTACAGGTGATGTATACACTGTGCTCTGTACAGGTGATATATAGAGTGTTCTCTATACAGGTGATATATACAGTACACTGCTCTGTACAGATGATGTATACACTGTGCTCTGTACAGGTGATATATAGAGTGTTCTCTGTACAGGTGATAGATACACTGTGCTCTGTACAGGTGATAGATACACTGTGCTCTGTACAGGTGATAGATACACTGTGCTCTGTACAGGTGATAGATACACTGTGCTCTGTACAGGTGATAGATACACTGTGCTCTGTACAGGTGAGAGATACACCGTGCTCTGTACAGGTGAGAGATACACCGTGCTCTGTACAGGTGAGAGATACACTGTGCTCTGTACAGGTGAGAGATACACTGTGCTCTGTACAGGTGAGAGATACACTGTGCTCTGTACAGGTGAGAGATACACTGTGTTCTGTACAGGTGATATATACACTGTACTCTGTACAGGTGATAGATACACTGTGCTCTGTACAGGTGATAGATACACTGTGCTCTGTACAGGTGATAGATACACTGTGCTCTGTACAGGTGATAGATACACTGTGCTCTGTACAGGTGATAGATACACTGTGCTCTGTACAGGTGATGTATACACTGTGCTCTGTACAGGGGATAGATACACTGTGCTCTGTACAGGGGATAGATACACTGTGCTCTGTACAGGTGATGTATACAGTGTGCTCTGTACAGGTGATATATACACTGTGCTTTGTACAGGTGACATATACAGTGTGCTCTGTACAGATGACATGGGGGGGATTCGGGATATGACATGGGGTGGATGCAGGATATGACATGGGGGGATGCGGGATATGACATGGGGGGATGTGGGATATGACATGGGGGATATGACATGGGGGGGATGCGGGATATGACATGGGGGGATACGGGATATGACATGGGGGGGATGTGGGATATGACATGGGGGGGATGCGGGATATGACATGGGGGGGATGCGGGACATGACATGGGGGGATGCGGGACATGACATGGGGGGATGCGGGACATGACATGGGGGGATGCGGGACATGACATGGGGGGATGCGGGACATGACATGGGGGGATGCGGGACATGACATGGGGGGGATGCGGGATATGACATGGGGGGATGCGGGTGGGGGGATGCGGGATATGACATGGGGGGATGCGGGATATGACATGAGGGGATGCGGGATATGACATGGGGGGACGCGGGATATGACATGGAGGGACACGGGATATGACATGGGGGGGACGCGGTATATGACATGGGGGGATGCGGTATATGACATGGGGGGATGCGGGATATGACATGGAGGGACGCGGGATATGACATGGGGGGATGCGGTATATGACATGGGGGGATGCGGTATATGACATGGAGGGACGCGGGATATGACATGGGGGGGACGCGGTATATGACATGGGGGGACACGGTATATGACATGGGGGGATGTGGGGTATTACATTGGGGGTGCAGCGTATGACATTGGGGGGTGCGGTATATATATATATATATATATATATATATCACAGTGACCCCTGTTACAGAAGTTGGGAGATGAGCGGATCGTGTTGGATAAATCTGAGCATGTGATATGAATCTCGGCGTTAAGCACACATCTCCTATGTACAGAGAACACACATCAACCTGCCCAACTGGATGTGAGCCAGCCAGAGACGCTGAGCAGGTTACTCCGGTTCCCCAGCTGCCGCCCGTTGCTGGGTGTGCAGAGCCGTATACTGACAGACAGCCAGGCCGAGAATCTGCCCGCCACGCTTTATATCACACAGAGCCGTATACTGACAGCCAGGCCGGGAATCTGCCCGCCACGCTTTATATCACACAGAGCCGTATACTGACAGCCAGGCCGGGAATCTGCCCGCCACGCTTCATATCACACAGAGCCGTATACTGACAGACAGCCAGGCCGGGAATCTGCCCGCCACGCTTTATATCACACAGAGCCGTATACTGACAGCCAGGCCGGGAATCTGCCCGCCACGCTTTATATCACACAGAGCCGTATACTGACAGCCAGGCCGGGAATCTGCCCGCCACGCTTTATATCACACAGAGCCGTATACTGACAGCCAGGCCGGGAATCTGCCCGCCACGCTTCATATCACACAGAGCCGTATACTGACAGACAGCCAGGCCGGGAATCTGCCCGCCACGCTTTATATCACACAAAGCCGTATACTGACAGCCAGGCCACGCTTTATATCACACAGAGCCGTATACTGACAGCCAGGCCGGGAATCTGCCCGCCACGCTTTATATCACACAAAGCCGTATACTGACAGCCACGCTTTATATCACACAGAGCCGTATACTGACAGCCAGGCCGGGAATCTGCCCGCCACGCTTTATATCACACAGAGCTGTGGAACTCGGGATGTCTGACGCTATGGGCGTGATTTATCATTTGAATACCATTTTATCCTTTCTAGAATGATTCCCGCTATCGTGCATATCGCGCCCATATTAATCAGGATTAGCTGCGTAAAGGGTTGGGCGACCTCGCTGCCCCGGGGGTAGAGAGCAGAAATGATGATACCACGCCCGTCAGCACAATCAGAACGGGTGTGGAAGGGGGTGGAAAGAATTGAATACCGTCATAAGCATCACTTAAGCCGGCCATACATTATTCCAACCAGCCAACTAGATGTGCGGGAGCAGAGAATAATCAGCCGCTGGCTGCCACACACAGAGTGACCCCAATAACACCAGTGTCAGAGTAATAGGGGCTCAGTACAAGCTAATGCTCTCTGTTATCACCCGTGTCAGAGTAATAGGGGCTCAGTACAAGCTAATGCTCTCTGTTATCACCCGTGTCAGAGTAATAGGGGCTCAGTATAAGCTGATGCTCTCTGTTATCACCCAGGTCAGAGTAATAGAGGCTCAGTACAAGCTAATGCTCTCTGTTATCACCAATGTCAGAGTAATAGGTGCTCAGTACAAGCTAATGCTCTCTGTTATCACCCAGGTCAGAGTAATAGGGGCTCAGTACAAGCTAATGCTCTCTGTTATCACCCGTGTCAGAGTAATAGGGGCTCAGTACAAGCTAATGCTCTCTGTTATCACCCGTGTCAGAGTAATAGGGGCTCAGCACAAGCTAATGCTCTCTGTTATCACCCAGGTCAGAGTAATAGGGGCTCAGTACAAGCTAATGCTCTCTGTTATCACCCAGGTCAGAGTAATAGGGGCTCAGCACAAGCTAATGCTCTATATTATCACCAGTGTCAGAGTAATAGGAGCTCAGTACACGCTAATGCTCTCTGTTATCACCAGTGTCAGAGTAATAGCAGCTTAGTACAAGCTAATGCTCTCTGTTATCACCCGTGTCAGAGTAATAGGGGCTCAGTACAAGCTAATGCTCTCTGTTATCACCCAGGTCAGAGTAATAGGGGCTCAGTACAAGCTAATGCTCTCTGTTATCACCAGTGTCAGAGTAATAGCAGCTTAGTACAAGCTAATGCTCTCTGTTATCACCCGTGTCAGAGTAATAGGGGCTCAGTACAAGCTAATGCTCTCTGTTATCACCCGTGTCAGAATAATAGGGGCTCAGTACAAGCTAATGCTCTCTGTTATCACCCGTGTCAGAGTAATAGGGGCTCAGCACAAGCTAATGCTCTCTGTTATCACCCGTGTCAGAGTAATAGGGGCTCAGCACAAGCTAATGCTCTCTGTTATCACCCAGGTCAGAGTAATAGGGGCTCAGTACAAGCTAATGCTCTCTGTTATCACCCAGGTCAGAGTAATAGGGGCTCAGCACAAGCTAATGCTCTCTATTATCACCAGTGTCAGAGTAATAGGGGCTCAGTACAAGCTAATGCTCTCTGTTATCACCAGTGTCCGAGTAATAGGGGCTCAGTACAAGCTAATGCTCTCTGTTATCACCCAGGTCAGAGTAATAGGGGCTCAGTACAAGCTAATGCTCTCTGTTATCACCCGTGTCAGAGTAATAGGGGCTCAGTACAAGCTAATGCTCTCTGTTATCACCCGTGTCAGAGTAATAGGGGCTCAGCACAAGCTAATGCTCTCTGTTATCACCCAGGTCAGAGTAATAGGGGCTCAGTACAAGCTAATGCTCTCTGTTATCACCCAGGTCAGAGTAATAGGGGCTCAGCACAAGCTAATGCTCTCTATTATCACCAGTGTCAGAGTAATAGGAGCTCAGTACACGCTAATGCTCTCTGTTATCACCAGTGTCAGAGTAATAGGGGCTCAGTACAAGCTAATGCTCTCTGTTATCACCCAGGTCAGAGTAATAGGGGCTCAGTACAAGCTAATGCTCTCTGTTATCACCAGTGTCAGAGTAATAGCAGCTTAGTACAAGCTAATGCTCTCTGTTATCACCCGTGTCAGAGTAATAGGGGCTCAGTACAAGCTAATGCTCTCTGTTATCACCCGTGTCAGAATAATAGGGGCTCAGTACAAGCTAATGCTCTCTGTTATCACCCGTGTCAGAGTAATAGGGGCTCAGCACAAGCTCATGCTCTCTGTTATCACCCGTGTCAGAGTAATAGGGGCTCAGCACAAGCTAATGCTCTCTGTTATCACCCAGGTCAGAGTAATAGGGGCTCAGTACAAGCTAATGCTCTCTGTTATCACCCAGGTCAGAGTAATAGGGGCTCAGCACAAGCTAATGCTCTCTATTATCACCAGTGTCAGAGTAATAGGAGCTCAGTACACGCTAATGCTCTCTGTTATCACCAGTGTCAGAGTAATATGGGCTCAGTACACGCTAATGCTCTCTGTTATCACCAGTGTCAGAGTAATAGGGGCTCAGTACAAGCTAATGCTCTCTGTTATCACCCAGATAAGAGTAATAGGGGCTCAGTACAAGCTAATGCTCTCTGTGATCACCCAGGTCAGAGTAATAGGGGCTCAGTACAAGCTAATGCTCTCTGTTATCACCCAGGTCAGAGTAATAGGAGCTCAGTAGAAAGTTAATGCTCTTTGTTATCACCAGTGTCAGAGTAATAGGGACTCAGTACAAGCTAATGCTCTCTGTTATCACCAGTGTCAGAGTAATATGGGCTCAGTACACGCTAATGCTCTCTGTTATCACCAGTGTCAGAGTAATAGGGGCTCAGTACAAGCTAATGCTCTCTGTTATCACCCAGATAAGAGTAATAGGGGCTCAGTACAAGCTAATGCTCTCTGTGATCACCCAGGTCAGAGTAATAGGGGCTCAGTACAAGCTAATGCTCTCTGTTATCACCCAGGTCAGAGTAATAGGAGCTCAGTAGAAAGTTAATGCTCTTTGTTATCACCAGTGTCAGAGTAATAGGGACTCAGTACAAGCTAATGCTCTCTGTTATCACCAGTGTCAGAGTAATAGGGGCTCAGTACAAGCTAATGCTCTCTGTTATCACCCAGGTCAGAGTAATAGGAGCTCAGTAGAAAGTTAATGCTCTTTGTTATCACCAGTGTCAGAGTAATAGGGACTCAGTACAAGCTAATGCTCTCTGTTATCACCAGTGTCAGAGTAATAGGGACTCAGTACAAGCTAATGCTCTCTGTTATCACCAGTGTCAGAGTAATAGGGGCTCAGTACAAGCTAATGCTCTCTGTTATCACCAGTGTCAGAGTAATAGGGGCTCAGTACAAGCTAATGCTCTCTGTTATCACCCAGGTCAGAGTAATAGGGCTCAGCACAAGCTAATGCTCTCTGTTATCACCCAGGTCAGAGTAATAGGGGCTCAGCACAAGCTAATGCTCTCTGTTATCACCCAGGTCAGAGTAATAGGGGCTCAGTACAAGCTAATGCTCTCTGTTATCACCCAGGTCAGAGTAATAGGGGCTCAGCACAAGCTAATGCTCTCTGTTATCACCCAGGTCAGAGTAATAGGGGCTCGGTACAAGCTAATGCTCTCTGTTATCACCAGTGTCAGAGTAATAGGGACACAGCACAAGCTAATGCTCTCTGTTATCACCAGTGTCAGAGTAATAGGGGCTCAGTACAAGCTAATGCTCTCTGTTATCACCCAGGTCAGAGTAATAGGGGCTCATTACAAGCTAACGCTCTCTGTTATCACCCGTGTCAGAGTAATAGGGGCTCAGTACAAGCTAATGCTCTCTGTTATCACCCGTGTCAGAGTAATAGAAGCTCAGCACAAGCTAATGCTCTCTGTTATCACCCAGGTCAGAGTAATAGGGGCTCAGTACAAGCTAATGCTCTCTGTTATCACCCAGGTCAGAGTAATAGGGCTCAGTACAAGCTAATGCTCTCTGTTATCCCCAGTGTCAGAGTAATAGGGGCTCAGTACAAGCTAATGCTCTCTGTTATCACCCAGGTCTGAGTAATAGGGGCTCAGTACAAACTAATGCTCTCTGTTACTACGCGTGTCAGAGTAGTAGGAGCTCAGTACAAGCTAATGCTCTCTGTTATCATCCAGGTCAGAGTAATAGGGGCTCAGTACAAGCTAATGCTCTCTGTTATCACCCAGGTCAGAGTAATAGGGGCTCAGTACAAGCTAATGCTCTCTGTTATCACCAGTGTCAGATTAATAGGGGCTCAGCACAAGCTAATGCTCTCTGTTATCACCCAGGTCAGAGTAATAGGAGCTCAGTACAAGCTAATGCTCTCTGTTATCACCCGTGTCAGAGTAATAGGGGATCAGTACAAGCTAATGCTCTCTGTTATCACCCAGGTCAGAGTAATAGGGGCTCAGTACAAGCTAATGCTCTCTGTTACCACCCAGGTCAGAGTAATAGGGGCTCAGTACAAGCTAATGCTCTTTGTTATCACCCAGGTCAGAGTAATAGAAGCTCAGTGCAAGCTAATGCTCTCTGTTATCACCAGTGTCAGAGTAATAGGGGCTCAGTACAAGCTAATGCTCTCTGTTATCACCCGTGTCAGAGTAATAGGAGCTCAGTAAAAGCTAATACTCTATGTTATCATCAGTGTCAGAGTAATAGGAGCTTAGTACATGCTAATGCTCTCTGTTATCATCAGTGTCAGAGTAATAGGGGCTCAGCACAAGCTAATGCTCTCTGTTATCACCCAGGTTCGAGTAATAGGGCTCAGCATAAGCTAATGCTCTTTGTTATCACCCGTGTCAGAGTAATAGGGACTCAGTGCAAGCTAATGCTCTCAGTTATCACCAGTGTCAGAGTAATTGGGGCTCAGTACAAGCTAATGCTCTCAGTTATCATTAGTGTCAGAGTAATTGGGGCTCAGTACAAGCTAATGCTCTCTGTTATCACCCAGGTCAGAGTAGTAGGAGCTCAGTACAAGCTAATTCTCTCTGTTATCACCAGTGTCAGAGTAATTGGGACACAGCACAAGCTAATGCTCTCTGTTATCACCAGTGTCAGAGTAATAGGGGCTCAGCACAAGCTAATGCTCTCTGTTATCACCCAGGTCAGAGTAATAGAGGCTCAGTACAAGCTAATGCTCTCTGTTATCACCCAGGTCTGAGTAATAGGGGCTCAGTACAAGCTAATGCTCTCTGTTATCACCAGTGTCAGAGTAATAGGGGCTCAGTACAAGCTAATGCTCTCTGTTATCACCCGTGTCAGAATAATAGAAGCTCAGCACAAGCTAATGCTCTCTGTTATCACCCAGGTCAGAGTAATAGGGGCTCAGTACAAGCTAATGCTCTCTGTTATCACCAGTGTCAGAGTAATAGGAGCTCAGTACAAGCTAATGCTCTCTGTTATCACCAGTGTCAGAGTAATAGGGGCTCAGTACAAGCTAATGCTCCCTATTATCACCCAGGTCAGAGTAATAGGGGCTCAGCACAAGCTAAAGCTCTCTGTTATCACCAGTGTCAGAGTAATAGGGACACAGCACAAGCTAATGCTCTCTGTTATCACCCAGGTCAGAGTAATAGGGGCTCAGCAGAAGCTAATAGAGGCTCAGTATAAGTTAATGCTCTCTGTTATCCCCAGTGTCAGAGTAATAGGGGCTCAGTACAAGCTAATGCTCTCTGTTATCCCCAGTGTCAGAGTAATAGGGGCTCAGTACAAGCTAATGCTCTGTTATCACCCAGGTCAGAGTAATAGGGCTCAGTACAAGCTAATGCTCTCTGTTATCCCCAGTGTCAGAGTAATAGGGGCTCAGTACAAGCTAATGCTCTCTGTTATCACCCAGGTCTGAGTAATAGGGGCTCAGTACAAACTAATGCTCTCTGTTACTACGCGTGTCAGAGTAGTAGGAGCTCAGTACAAGCTAATGCTCTCTGTTATCACCAGTGTCAGAGTAATAGGGGCTCAGTACAAGCTAATGCTCTCTGTTATCACCCAGGTCAGAGTAATAGGGGCTCAGTACAAGCTAATGCTCTCTGTTATCACCAGTGTCAGAGTAATAGCAGCTTAGTACAAGCTAATGCTCTCTGTTATCACCCGTGTCAGAGTAATAGGGGCTCAGTACAAGCTAATGCTCTCTGTTATCACCCGTGTCAGAATAATAGGGGCTCAGTACAAGCTAATGCTCTCTGTTATCACCCGTGTCAGAGTAATAGGGGCTCAGCACAAGCTCATGCTCTCTGTTATCACCCGTGTCAGAGTAATAGGGGCTCAGCACAAGCTAATGCTCTCTGTTATCACCCAGGTCAGAGTAATAGGGGCTCAGTACAAGCTAATGCTCTCTGTTATCACCCAGGTCAGAGTAATAGGGGCTCAGCACAAGCTAATGCTCTCTATTATCACCAGTGTCAGAGTAATAGGAGCTCAGTACACGCTAATGCTCTCTGTTATCACCAGTGTCAGAGTAATATGGGCTCAGTACACGCTAATGCTCTCTGTTATCACCAGTGTCAGAGTAATAGGGGCTCAGTACAAGCTAATGCTCTCTGTTATCACCCAGATAAGAGTAATAGGGGCTCAGTACAAGCTAATGCTCTCTGTGATCACCCAGGTCAGAGTAATAGGGGCTCAGTACAAGCTAATGCTCTCTGTTATCACCCAGGTCAGAGTAATAGGAGCTCAGTAGAAAGTTAATGCTCTTTGTTATCACCAGTGTCAGAGTAATAGGGACTCAGTACAAGCTAATGCTCTCTGTTATCACCAGTGTCAGAGTAATATGGGCTCAGTACACGCTAATGCTCTCTGTTATCACCAGTGTCAGAGTAATAGGGGCTCAGTACAAGCTAATGCTCTCTGTTATCACCCAGATAAGAGTAATAGGGGCTCAGTACAAGCTAATGCTCTCTGTGATCACCCAGGTCAGAGTAATAGGGGCTCAGTACAAGCTAATGCTCTCTGTTATCACCCAGGTCAGAGTAATAGGAGCTCAGTAGAAAGTTAATGCTCTTTGTTATCACCAGTGTCAGAGTAATAGGGACTCAGTACAAGCTAATGCTCTCTGTTATCACCAGTGTCAGAGTAATAGGGGCTCAGTACAAGCTAATGCTCTCTGTTATCACCCAGGTCAGAGTAATAGGAGCTCAGTAGAAAGTTAATGCTCTTTGTTATCACCAGTGTCAGAGTAATAGGGACTCAGTACAAGCTAATGCTCTCTGTTATCACCAGTGTCAGAGTAATAGGGACTCAGTACAAGCTAATGCTCTCTGTTATCACCAGTGTCAGAGTAATAGGGGCTCAGTACAAGCTAATGCTCTCTGTTATCACCAGTGTCAGAGTAATAGGGGCTCAGTACAAGCTAATGCTCTCTGTTATCACCCAGGTCAGAGTAATAGGGCTCAGCACAAGCTAATGCTCTCTGTTATCACCCAGGTCAGAGTAATAGGGGCTCAGCACAAGCTAATGCTCTCTGTTATCACCCAGGTCAGAGTAATAGGGGCTCAGTACAAGCTAATGCTCTCTGTTATCACCCAGGTCAGAGTAATAGGGGCTCAGCACAAGCTAATGCTCTCTGTTATCACCCAGGTCAGAGTAATAGGGGCTCGGTACAAGCTAATGCTCTCTGTTATCACCAGTGTCAGAGTAATAGGGACACAGCACAAGCTAATGCTCTCTGTTATCACCAGTGTCAGAGTAATAGGGGCTCAGTACAAGCTAATGCTCTCTGTTATCACCCAGGTCAGAGTAATAGGGGCTCATTACAAGCTAACGCTCTCTGTTATCACCCGTGTCAGAGTAATAGGGGCTCAGTACAAGCTAATGCTCTCTGTTATCACCCGTGTCAGAGTAATAGAAGCTCAGCACAAGCTAATGCTCTCTGTTATCACCCAGGTCAGAGTAATAGGGGCTCAGTACAAGCTAATGCTCTCTGTTATCACCCAGGTCAGAGTAATAGGGCTCAGTACAAGCTAATGCTCTCTGTTATCCCCAGTGTCAGAGTAATAGGGGCTCAGTACAAGCTAATGCTCTCTGTTATCACCCAGGTCTGAGTAATAGGGGCTCAGTACAAACTAATGCTCTCTGTTACTACGCGTGTCAGAGTAGTAGGAGCTCAGTACAAGCTAATGCTCTCTGTTATCATCCAGGTCAGAGTAATAGGGGCTCAGTACAAGCTAATGCTCTCTGTTATCACCCAGGTCAGAGTAATAGGGGCTCAGTACAAGCTAATGCTCTCTGTTATCACCAGTGTCAGATTAATAGGGGCTCAGCACAAGCTAATGCTCTCTGTTATCACCCAGGTCAGAGTAATAGGAGCTCAGTACAAGCTAATGCTCTCTGTTATCACCCGTGTCAGAGTAATAGGGGATCAGTACAAGCTAATGCTCTCTGTTATCACCCAGGTCAGAGTAATAGGGGCTCAGTACAAGCTAATGCTCTCTGTTACCACCCAGGTCAGAGTAATAGGGGCTCAGTACAAGCTAATGCTCTTTGTTATCACCCAGGTCAGAGTAATAGAAGCTCAGTGCAAGCTAATGCTCTCTGTTATCACCAGTGTCAGAGTAATAGGGGCTCAGTACAAGCTAATGCTCTCTGTTATCACCCGTGTCAGAGTAATAGGAGCTCAGTAAAAGCTAATACTCTATGTTATCATCAGTGTCAGAGTAATAGGAGCTTAGTACATGCTAATGCTCTCTGTTATCATCAGTGTCAGAGTAATAGGGGCTCAGCACAAGCTAATGCTCTCTGTTATCACCCAGGTTCGAGTAATAGGGCTCAGCATAAGCTAATGCTCTTTGTTATCACCCGTGTCAGAGTAATAGGGACTCAGTGCAAGCTAATGCTCTCAGTTATCACCAGTGTCAGAGTAATTGGGGCTCAGTACAAGCTAATGCTCTCAGTTATCATTAGTGTCAGAGTAATTGGGGCTCAGTACAAGCTAATGCTCTCTGTTATCACCCAGGTCAGAGTAGTAGGAGCTCAGTACAAGCTAATTCTCTCTGTTATCACCAGTGTCAGAGTAATTGGGACACAGCACAAGCTAATGCTCTCTGTTATCACCAGTGTCAGAGTAATAGGGGCTCAGCACAAGCTAATGCTCTCTGTTATCACCCAGGTCAGAGTAATAGAGGCTCAGTACAAGCTAATGCTCTCTGTTATCACCCAGGTCTGAGTAATAGGGGCTCAGTACAAGCTAATGCTCTCTGTTATCACCAGTGTCAGAGTAATAGGGGCTCAGTACAAGCTAATGCTCTCTGTTATCACCCGTGTCAGAATAATAGAAGCTCAGCACAAGCTAATGCTCTCTGTTATCACCCAGGTCAGAGTAATAGGGGCTCAGTACAAGCTAATGCTCTCTGTTATCACCAGTGTCAGAGTAATAGGAGCTCAGTACAAGCTAATGCTCTCTGTTATCACCAGTGTCAGAGTAATAGGGGCTCAGTACAAGCTAATGCTCCCTATTATCACCCAGGTCAGAGTAATAGGGGCTCAGCACAAGCTAAAGCTCTCTGTTATCACCAGTGTCAGAGTAATAGGGACACAGCACAAGCTAATGCTCTCTGTTATCACCCAGGTCAGAGTAATAGGGGCTCAGCAGAAGCTAATAGAGGCTCAGTATAAGTTAATGCTCTCTGTTATCCCCAGTGTCAGAGTAATAGGGGCTCAGTACAAGCTAATGCTCTCTGTTATCCCCAGTGTCAGAGTAATAGGGGCTCAGTACAAGCTAATGCTCTGTTATCACCCAGGTCAGAGTAATAGGGCTCAGTACAAGCTAATGCTCTCTGTTATCCCCAGTGTCAGAGTAATAGGGGCTCAGTACAAGCTAATGCTCTCTGTTATCACCCAGGTCTGAGTAATAGGGGCTCAGTACAAACTAATGCTCTCTGTTACTACGCGTGTCAGAGTAGTAGGAGCTCAGTACAAGCTAATGCTCTCTGTAATCACCAGTGTCAGAGTAATAGGGGCTCAGCAGAAGCTAATGCTCTCTGTTATCACCAGTGTCAGAGTAATAGGGACACAGTACAAGCTAATGCTCTCTGTTATCACCCAGGTCAGAGTAATAGGAGCTCAGTACAAGCTAATGCTCTCTGTTATCACCCGTGTCAGAGTAATAGGGGCTCAGTACAAGCTAATGCTCTCTGTTATCACCCAGGTCAGAGTAATAGGGGCTCAGTACAAGCTAATGCTCTCTGTTACCACCCAGGTCAGAGTAATAGGGGCTCAGTACAAGCTAATGCTCTTTGTTATCACCCAGGTCAGAGTAATAGAAGCTCAGTGCAAGCTAATGCTCTCTGTTATCACCCAGGTCTGAGTAATAGGGGCTCAGTACAAGCTAATGCTCTCTGTTATCACCCAGGTCAGAGTAGTAGGAGCTCAGTACAAGCTAATGCTCTCTGTTATCACCCATGTCAGAGTAATAGGGGCTCAGTACAAGCTAATGCTCTCCGTTATCACCAGTGTCAGAGTAATAGGGGCTCAGTACAAGCTAATGCTCTCTGTTATCACCCGTGTCAGAGTAATAGAAGCTCAGCACAAGCTAATGCTCTCTGTTATCACTAGTGTCAGAGTAATAGGGACTCAGTACAAGCTAATGCTCTCTGTTATCACCCAGGTCAGAGTAATAGGGGCTCAGCAGTAGCTAATGCTCTCTGTTATCACCAGTGTCAGAGTAATAGGGGCTCAGCACAAGCTAATGCTCTCTGTTATCACCCGTGTCAGAGTATAGGAGCTCAGTAAAAGCTAATACTCTATGTTATCATCAGTGTCAGAGTAATAGGAGCTTAGTACATGCTAATGCTCTCTGTTATCATCAGTGTCAGAGTAATAGGGCTCAGCACAAGCTAATGCTCTCTGTTATCACCCAGGTTAGAGTAATAGGGCTCAGCATAAGCTAATGCTCTCTGTTATCACCCGTGTCAGAGTAATTGGGGCTCAGTACAAGCTAATGCTCTCTGTTATCACCCAGGTCAGAGTAGTAGGAGCTCAGTACAAGCTAATTCTCTCTGTTATCACCAGTGTCAGAGTAATTGGGACACAGCACAAGCTAATGCTCTCTGTTATCACCAGTGTCAGAGTAATAGGGGCTCAGCACAAGCTAATGCTCTCTGTTATCACCCAGGTCAGAGTAATAGAGGCTCAGTACAAGCTAATGCTCTCTGTTATCACCAGTGTCAGAGTAATAGGGGCTCAGTACAAGCTAATGCTCTCTGTTATCACCAGTGTCAGAGTAATAGGGGCTCAGTACAAGCTAATGCTCTCTGTTATCACCCGTGTCAGAATAATAGAAGCTCAACACAAGCTAATGCTCTCTGTTATCACCCAGGTCAGAGTAATAGGGGCTCAGTACAAGCTAATGCTCTCTGTTATCACCCAGGTCAGAGTAATAGGGGCTCAGTACAAGCTAATGCTCTCTGTTATCACCAGTGTCAGAGTAATAGGGGCTCAGTACAAGCTAATGCTCCCTATTATCACCCAGGTCAGAGTAATAGGGGCTCAGCACAAGCTAAAGCTCTCTGTTATCACCAGTGTCAGAGTAATAGGGGCTCATCAGAAGCTAATGCTCTCTGTAATCACCAGTGTCAGAGTAATAGGAGCTCAGTACAAGCTAATGCTCTCTGTTATCACCAGTGTCAGAGTAATAGGGGCTCAGCACAAGCTATTGCTCTCTGTTATCACCCAGGTCAGAGTAATAGGAGCTCAGTAGAAACTAATGCTCTCTGTTATCACCCAGGTCAGAGTAATAGGGGCTCAGTACAAGCTAATGCTCTCTGTTATCACCCAGGTAAGAGTAATAGAGGCTCAGTACAAGCTAATGCTCTCTGTTATCACCCAGGTCAGAGTAATAGGGGCTCAGTACAAGCTAAAGCTCTCTGTTATCACCAGTGTCAAAGTAATTGGGGCTCAGTACAAGCTAATGCTCTCTGTTATCACCCAGGTCAGAGTAATAGGAGCTCAGTAAAAGCTAATACTCTGTTATCATCAGTGTCAGAGTAATAGAGGCTCAGTATAAGTTAATGCTGTCTGTTATCACCAGTGTCAGAGTAATAGGGACACAGTACAAGCTAATGCTCTCTGTTATCACCCAGGTCAAAGTAATAGGGGCTCAGCAGAAGCTAATGCTCTCTGTTATCACCCGTTTCAGAGTAATAGGAGCTCAGTAAAAGCTAATACTCTATGTTATCATCAGTGTCAGAGTAATAGGAGCTTAGTACATGCTAATGCTCTCTGTAATCATCAGTGTCAGAGTAATAGGAGCTCAGTAGAAACTAATGCTCTCTGTTATCACCCAGGTTAGAGTAATTGGGCTCAGCACAAGCTAATGCTCTCTGTTATCACCCGTGTCAGAGTAATAGGAACTCAGTGCAAGCTAATGCTCTCTGTTATCACCAGTGTCAGAGTAATAGGGGCTCAGTACAAGCTAATGCTCCCTGTTATCACCCAGGTCAGAGTAATAGGGGCTCAGCACAAGCTAATGCTCTCTGTTTCACCCGTGTCAGAGTAATAGGGACACAGCACAAGCTATTGCTCTCTGTTATCACCAGTGTCAGAGTAATAGGGGCTCAGTACAAGCTAATGCTCTCTGTTATCACCAGTGTCAGAGTAATAGGGGCTCAGTACAAGCTAATGCTCTCTGTTATCACCCAGGTCAGAGTAATAGGGCTCAGCACAAGCTAATGCTCTCTGTTATCACCCAGGTCAGAGTAGTAGGAGCTCAGTAGAAACTAATGCTCTCTGTAATCACCAGTGTCAGAGTAATAGGAGCTCAGTACAAGCTAATGCTCTCTGTTATCACCAGTGTCAGAGTAATAGGGGCTCAGCACAAGCTATTGCTCTCTGTTATCACCCAGGTCAGAGTAATAGGAGCTCAGTAGAAACTAATGCTCTCTGTTATCACCCAGGTCAGAGTAATAGGGGCTCAGTACAAGCTAATGCTCTCTGTTATCACCCAGGTAAGAGTAATAGAGGCTCAGTACAAGCTAATGCTCTCTGTTATCACCCAGGTCAGAGTAATAGGGGCTCAGTACAAGCTAAAGCTCTCTGTTATCACCAGTGTCAAAGTAATTGGGGCTCAGTACAAGCTAATGCTCTCTGTTATCACCCAGGTCAGAGTAATAGGAGCTCAGTACAAGCTAATGCTCTCTGTTATCACCAGTGTCAGAGTAGTAGGAGCTCAGTACAATCTATTGCTCTCTGTTATCACCCAGGTCAGAGTAATAGGAGCTCAGTACAAGCTAATGCTCTCTGTTATCACCCAGGTCAGAGTAATAGGAGCTCAGTACAAGCTAATGCTCTCAGTTATCACCCAGGTAAGAGTAATAGGGGCTCAGTACAAGCTAAGGCTCTCTGTTATCACCAGTGTCAGAGTAATAGGGGCTCAGTACAAGCTAATGCTCTCTGTTATCACCCAGGTCAGAGTAATAGGGGCTCAGTACAAACTAATGCTCTCTGTTATCACCCAGGTCAGAATAATAGAAGCTCAGCACAAGCTAATGCTCTCTGTTATCACCCAGGTCAGAGTAATAGGGGCTCGGTACAAGCTAATGCTCTCTGTTATCACCAGTGTCAGAGTAATAGGGACTCAGTACAAGCTAATGCTCTCTGTTATCACCCAGGTCAGAGTAATAGAGGCTCAGTATAAGCTAATGCTCTCTGTTATCACCCAGGTCAGAATAATAGGGGCTCAGTACAAGCTAAAGCTCTCAGAGTAATAGGGGCTCAGTACAAGCTAATGTTCTCTGTTATCACCAGTGTCAGGGTAATTGGGGCTCAGTACAAGCTAATGCTCTTTGTTATCACCCAGGTCAGAGTAATAGGGGCTCAGCACAAGCTATTGCTCTCTGTTATCACCAGTGTCAGGGTAATTGGGGCTCAGTACAAGCTAATGCTCTCTGTTATCACCCAGGTCAGAGTAATAGGGGCTCAGTAGAAAGTTAATGCTCTCTGTTATCACCAGTGTCAGAGTAATAGAGGCTCAGTACAAGCTAATGCTCTCTGTTATCACCCAGGTCAGAGTAATAGGGCTCAGCACAAGCTAATGCTCTCTGTTATCACCCAGGTCAGAGTAATAGGGGCTCAGTACACGCTAATGCTCTCTGTTATCATCAGTGTCAGAGTAATAGGAGCTTAGTACATGCTAATGCTCTCTGTTATCACCAGTGTCCGAGTAATAGAGGCTCAGTACAAGCTAATGCTCTCTGTTATCACCCAGGTCAGAGTAATAGGGCTCAGCACAAGCTAATGCTCTCTGTTATCACCCAGGTCAGAGTAATAGGGGCTCAGTACAAGCTAATGCTCTCTGATATCACCCAGGTCAGAGTAGTAGGAGCTCAGTACAAACTATTGCTCTCTGTTATCACCCAGGTCAGAGTAATAGGGGCTTGGTACAAGCTAATGCTCTCTGTTATCACCAGTGTCAGAGTAATAGGGACACAGCACAAGCTAATGCTCTCTGTTATCACCCGTGTCAGAGTAATAGAAGCTCAGCACAAGCTAATGCTCTCTGTTATCACCAGTGTCAGAGTAATAGAGGCTCAGTACAAGCTAATGCTCTCTGTTATCACCAGTGTCAGAGTAATAGGGGCTCAGTACAAGCTAATGCTCTCTGTTATCACCCAGGTCAGAGTAATAGGGGCTCATTACAAGCTAATGCTCTCTGTTATCACCCAGGTCAGAGTAATAGGGGCTCAGTACAAGCTAACGCTCTCTGTTATCACCCGTGTCAGAGTAATAGGGGCTCAGTACAAGCTAATGCTCTCTGATATCACCCAGGTCAGAGTAGTAGGAGCTCAGTACAAGCTAATGTTCTCTGTAATCACCCAGGTCAGAGTAATAGGGGCTCGGTACAAGCTAATGCTCTCTGTTATCACCCAGGTCAGAGTAGTAGGAGCTCAGTACAAGCTAATGCTCTCTGTTATCACCCGTTTCAGAGTAATAGGAGCTCAGTAAAAGCTAATACTCTGTTATCATCAGTGTCAGAGTAATAGGGCTCAGCACAAGCTAATGCTCTCTGTTATCACCCGTGTCAGAGTAATAGGGGCTCAGTACAAGCTAATGCTCTCTGTTATCACCAGTGTCAGAGTAATAGGGACTCAGTACAAGCTAATGCTCTCTGTTATCACCCAGGTCAGAGTAATAGGAGCTCAGTAGAAACTAATGCTCTCTGTTATCACCAGTGTCAGAGTAATAGGGGCTCAGTACAAGCTAATGCTCTCTGTTATCACCAGTGTCAGAGTAATAGGGGCTCAGTACAAGCTAATGGTCTCTCTTATCTCCCAGGTCAGAGTAATAGGGGCTCAGCACAAGCTAATGCTCTCTGTTATCACCAGTGTCAGAGTAGTAGGAGCTGAGTACAAGCTATTGCTCTCTGTTATCACCTAGGTCAGAGTAATATGAGCTCAGTACAAGCTAATGCTCTCTGTTATCACCAGTGTCAGAGTAATAGGGACACAGGACAAGCTAATGCTCTCTGTTATCACCAGTGTCCGAGTAATAGGGGCTCAGTACAAGCTAATGCTCTCTGTTATCACCCAGGTCAGAGTAATAGGAGCTCAGTACAAGCTAATGCTCTCTGTTATCACCAGTGTCAGAGTAATAGGGGCTCAGTACACGCTAATGCTCTCTGTTATCACCAGTGTCAGAGTAATAGGGGCTCAGTACAAGCTAATGCTCTCTGTTATCACCCAGGTCAGAGTAATAGGGGCTCAGTACAAGCTAATGCTCTCTGTGATCACCCAGGTCAGAGTAATAGGGGCTCAGTACAAGCTAATGCTCTCTGTTATCACCCAGGTCAGAGTAATAGGAGCTCAGTAGAAAGTTAATGCTCTCTGTTATCACCAGTGTCAGAGTAATAGAGGCTCAGTACAAGCTAATGCTCTCTGTTATCATCAGTGTCAGAGTAATAGGAGCTTAGTACATGCTAATGCTCTCTGTTATCACCAGTGTCAGAGTAATAGGAGCTCAGTACAAGCTAATGCTCTCTGTTATCACCCAGGTCAGAGTAATAGGAGCTCAGTACAAGCTAATGCTCTCTGTTATCACCCAGGTCAGAGTAATAGGAGCTCAGTACAAGCTAATGCTCTCTGTTATCACCCAGGTCAGAGTAATAGGGGCTCAGTACAAACTAATGCTCTCTGTTATCACCCAGGTCAGAATAATAGAAGCTCAGCACAAGCTAATGCTCTCTGTTATCACCCAGGTCAGAGTAATAGGGGCTCGGTACAAGCTAATGCTCTCTGTTATCACCCAGGTCAGAGTAATAGGGGCTCAGTACAAGCTAATGCTCTCTGTTATCACCAGTGTCAGAGTAATAGGGACTCAGTACAAGCTAATGCTCTCTGTTATCACCCAGGTCAGAATAATAGGGGCTCAGTACAAGCTAAAGCTCTCAGAGTAATAGGGGCTCAGTACAAGCTAATGCTCTCTGTTATCACCAGTGTCAGGGTAATTGGGGCTCAGTACAAGCTAATGCTCTTTGTTATCACCCAGGTCAGAGTAATTGGGGCTCAGCACAAGCTATTGCTCTCTGTTATCACCAGTGTCAGGGTAATTGGGGCTCAGTACAAGCTAATGCTCTCTGTTATCACCCAGGTCAGAGTAATAGGGGCTCAGTACAAGCTAATGCTCTCTGTGATCACCCAGGTCAGAGTAATAGGGGCTCAGTACAAGCTAATGCTCTCTGTTATCACCCAGGTCAGAGTAATAGGAGCTCAGTAGAAAGTTAATGCTCTCTGTTATCACCAGTGTCAGAGTAATTGAGGCTCAGTACAAGCTAATGCTCTCTGTTATCACCCAGGTCAGAGTAATAGGGGCTCAGTACACGCTAATGCTCTCTGTTATCATCAGTGTCAGAGTAATAGGAGCTTAGTACATGCTAATGCTCTCTGTTATCACCAGTGTCAGAGTAATAGGAGCTCAGTACAAGCTAATGCTCTCTGTTATCACCAGTGTCAGAGTAATAGGGGCTCAGTACAAGCTAATGCTCTCTGTTATCACCCAGGTCAGAGTAATAGGGCTCAGCACAAGCTAATGCTCTCTGTTATCACCCAGGTCAGAGTAATAGGGGCTCAGTACAAGCTAATGCTCTCTGATATCACCCAGGTCAGAGTAGTAGGAGCTCAGTACAAACTATTGCTCTCTGTTATCACCCAGGTCTGAATAATAGGAGCTTAGTACAAGCTAATGTTCTCTGTTATCACCAAGGTCAGAGTAATAGGGGCTCGGTACAAGCTAATGCTCTCTGTTATCACCCAGGTCAGAGTAATAGGGGCTTGGTACAAGCTAATGCTCTCGGTTATCACCAGTGTCAGAGTAATAGGGACACAGCACAAGCTAATGCTCTCTGTTATCACCAGTGTCAGAGTAATAGGGGCTCAGTACAAGCTAATGCTCTCTGTTATCACCCAGATAAGAGTAATAGGGGCTCAGTACAAGCTAATGCTCTCTGTGATCACCCAGGTCAGAGTAATAGGGGCTCAGTACAAGCTAATGCTCTCTGTTATCACCCAGGTCAGAGTAATAGGAGCTCAGTAGAAAGTTAATGCTCTTTGTTATCACCAGTGTCAGAGTAATAGGGACTCAGTACAAGCTAATGCTCTCTGTTATCACCAGTGTCAGAGTAATAGGGGCTCAGTACAAGCTAATGCTCTTTGTTATCACCCAGGTCAGAGTAATAGGAGCTCAGTAGAAAGTTAATGCTCTTTGTTATCACCAGTGTCAGAGTAATAGGGACACAGTACAAGCTAATGCTCTCTGTTATCACCAGTGTCAGAGTAATAGGGGCTCAGTACAAGCTAATGCTCTCTGTTATCACCAGTGTCAGAGTAATAGGGGCTCAGTACAAGCTAATGCTCTCTGTTATCACCCAGGTCAGAGTAATAGGGCTCAGCACAAGCTAATGCTCTCTGTTATCACCCAGGTCAGAGTAATAGGGGCTCAGTACACGCTAATGCTCTCTGTTATCATCAGTGTCAGAGTAATAGGAGCTTAGTACATGCTAATGCTCTCTGTTATCACCAGTGTCAGAGTAATAGGAGCTCAGTACAAGCTAATGCTCTCTGTTATCACCAGTGTCAGAGTAATAGGGACTCCGTACAAGCTAATGCTCTCTGTTATCACCCAGGTCAGAGTAATAGGGGCTCAGCAGAAGCTAATGCTCTCTGTTATCACCAGTGTCCGAGTAATAGGGGCTCAGTACAAGCTAATGCTCTCTGTTATCACCCAGGTCAGAGTAATAGGGGCTCAGCACAAGCTAATGCTCTCTGTTATCACCCAGGTCAGAGTAATAGGGGCTCAGTACAAGCTAATGCTCTCTGTTATCACCCAGGTCAGAGTAATAGGGGCTCAGCACAAGCTAATGCTCTCTGTTATCACCCAGGTCAGAGTAATAGGGGCTCGGTACAAGCTAATGCTCTCTGTTATCACCAGTGTCAGAGTAATAGGGACACAGCACAAGCTAATGCTCTCTGTTATCACCAGTGTCAGAGTAATAGGGGCTCAGTACAAGCTAATGCTCTCTGTTATCACCCAGGTCAGAGTAATAGGGGCTCAGTACAAGCTAAAGCTCTCTGTTATCACTAGTGTCAAAGTAATTGGGGCTCAGTACAAGCTAATGCTCTCTGTTATCACCCAGGTCAGAGTAATAGGAGCTCAGTACAAGCTAATGCTCTCTGTTATCACCAGTGTCAGAGTAGTAGGAGCTCAGTACAATCTATTGCTCTCTGTTATCACCCAGGTCAGAGTAATAGGAGCTCAGTACAAGCTAATGCTCTCTGTTATCACCCAGGTCAGAGTAATAGGAGCTCAGTACAAGCTAATGCTCTCAGTTATCACCCAGGTAAGAGTAATAGGGGCTCAGTACAAGCTAAGGCTCTCTGTTATCACCAGTGTCAGAGTAATAGGGGCTCAGTACAAGCTAATGCTCTCTGTTATAACCCAGGTCAGAGTAATAGGGGCTCAGTACAAACTAATGCTCTCTGTTATCACCCAGGTCAGAATAATAGAAGCTCAGCACAAGCTAATGCTCTCTGTTATCACCCAGGTCAGAGTAATAGAAGCTCAGTGCAAGCTAATGCTCTCTGTTATCACCCAGGTCAGAGTAATAGGGGCTCAGTACAAGCTAATGCTCTCCGTTATCACCAGTGTCAGAGTAATAGGGGCTCAGTACAAGCTAATGCTCTCTGTTATCACCCGTGTCAGAGTAATAGAAGCTCAGCACAAGCTAATGCTCTCTGTTCTCACTAGTGTCAGAGTAATAGGGACTCAGTACAAGCTAATGCTCTCTTTTATCACCAGTGTCAGAGTAATAGAGGCTCAGTACAAGCTAATGCTCTCTGTTATCACCAGTGTCAGAGTAATAGGGGCTCAGCACAAGCTAATGCTCTCTGTTATCACCCGTGTCAGAGTAATAGGGGCTCAGCACAAGCTAATGCTCTCTGTTATCACCCAGGTCAGAGTAATAGAGGCTCAGTACAAGCTAATGCTCTCTGTTATCACCCAGGTCTGAGTAATAGGGGCTCAGTACAAGCTAATGCACTCTGTTATCACCAGTGTCAGAGTAATAGGGGCTCAGTACAAGCTAATGCTCTCTGTTATCACCCGTGTCAGAATAATAGAAGCTCAGCACAAGCTAATGCTCTCTGTTATCACCCAGGTCAGAGTAATAGGGGCTCAGTACAAGCTAATGCTGTCTGTTATCACCCAGGTCAGAGTAATAGGGGCTCAGTACAAGCTAATGCTCTCTGTTATCACCAGTGTCAGAGTAATAGGAGCTCAGTACAAGCTAATGCTCTCTGTTATCACCAGTGTCAGAGTAATAGGGGCTCAGTACAAGCTAATGCTCCCTATTATCACCCAGGTCAGAGTAATAGGGGCTCAGCACAAGCTAAAGCTCTCTGTTATCACCAGTGTCAGAGTAATAGGGACACAGCACAAGCTAATGCTCTCTGTTATCACCCAGGTCAGAGTAATAGGGGCTCAGCAGAAGCTAATAGAGGCTCAGTATAAGTTAATGCTCTCTGTTATCACCCGTTTCAGAGTAATAGGAGCTTAGTACATGCTAATGCTCTCTGTAATCATCAGTGTCAGAGTAATAGGGCTCAGCACAAGCTAATGCTCTCTGTTATCACCCGTGTCAGAGTAATAGGGGCTCAGTGCAAGCTAATGCTCTCTGTTATCACCAGTGTCAGAGTAATAGGGGCTCAGTACAAGCTAATGCTCTGTTATCACCCAGGTCAGAGTAATAGGGGCTCAGTACAAGCTAATGCTCTCTGTTATCCCCAGTGTGAGAGTAATAGGGGCTCAGTACAAGCTAATGCTCTCTGTTATCACCCAGGTCAGAGTAATAGGGCTCAGTACAAGCTAATGCTCTCTGTTATCCCCAGTGTCAGAGTAATAGGGGCTCAGTACAAGCTAATGCTCTCTGTTATCCCCAGTGTCAGAGTAATAGGGGCTCAGTACAAGCTAATGCTCTGTTATCACCCAGGTCAGAGTAATAGGGCTCAGTACAAGCTAATGCTCTCTGTTATCCCCAGTGTCAGAGTAATAGGGGCTCAGTACAAGCTAATGCTCTCTGTTATCACCCAGGTCTGAGTAATAGGGGCTCAGTACAAACTAATGCTCTCTGTTACTACGCGTGTCAGAGTAGTAGGAGCTCAGTACAAGCTAATGCTCTCTGTTATCACCAGTGTCAGAGTAATAGGGGCTCAGCAGAAGCTAATGCTCTCTGTTATCACCAGTGTCAGAGTAATAGGGACACAGTACAAGCTAATGCTCTCTGTTATCACCCAGGTCAGAGTAATAGGAGCTCAGTACAAGCTAATGCTCTCTGTTATCACCCGTGTCAGAGTAATAGGGGCTCAGTACAAGCTAATGCTCTCTGTTATCACCCAGGTCAGAGTAATAGGGGCTCAGTACAAGCTAATGCTCTCTGTTACCACCCAGGTCAGAGTAATAGGGGCTCAGTACAAGCTAATGCTCTTTGTTATCACCCAGGTCAGAGTAATAGAAGCTCAGTGCAAGCTAATGCTCTCTGTTATCACCCAGGTCTGAGTAATAGGGGCTCAGTACAAGCTAATGCTCTCTGTTATCACCCAGGTCAGAGTAGTAGGAGCTCAGTACAAGCTAATGCTCTCCGTTATCACCAGTGTCAGAGTAATAGGGGCTCAGTACAAGCTAATGCTCTCTGTTATCACCCGTGTCAGAGTAATAGAAGCTCAGCACAAGCTAATGCTCTCTGTTATCACTAGTGTCAGAGTAATAAGGACTCAGTACAAGCTAATGCTCTCTGTTATCACCAGTGTCAGAGTAATAGGGGCTCAGCACAAGCTAATGCTCTCTGTTATCACCCGTGTCAGAGTAATAGGAGCTCAGTAAAAGCTAATACTCTATGTTATCATCAGTGTCAGAGTAATAGGAGCTTAGTACATGCTAATGCTCTCTGTTATCATCAGTGTCAGAGTAATAGGGCTCAGCACAAGCTAATGCTCTCTGTTATCACCCAGGTTAGAGTAATAGGGCTCAGCATAAGCTAATGCTCTCTGTTATCACCCGTGTCAGAGTAATAGGGACTCAGTACAAGCTAATGCTCTCAGTTATCTCCCAGGTAAGAGTAATAGAGGCTCAGTATAAGCTAATGCTCTCAGTTATCACCAGTGTCAGAGTAATTGGGGCTCAGTACAAGCTAATGCTCTCTGTTATCACCCAGGTCAGAGTAGTAGGAGCTCAGTACAAGCTAATTCTCTCTGTTATCACCAGTGTCAGAGTAATTGGGACACAGCACAAGCTAATGCTCTCTGTTATCACCAGTGTCAGAGTAATAGGGGCTCAGCACAAGCTAATGCTCTCTGTTATCACCCAGGTCAGAGTAATAGAGGCTCAGTACAAGCTAATGCTCTCTGTTATCACCAGTGTCAGAGTAATAGGGGCTCAGTACAAGCTAATGCTCTCTGTTATCACCAGTGTCAGAGTAATAGGGGCTCAGTACAAGCTAATGCTCTCTGTTATCACCCGTGTCAGAATAATAGAAGTTCAGCACAAGCTAATGCTCTCTGTTATCACCCAGGTCAGAGTAATAGGGGCTCAGTACAAGCTAATGCTCTCTGTTATCACCCAGGTCAGAGTAATAGGGGCTCAGTACAAGCTAATGCTCTCTGTTATCACCAGTGTCAGAGTAATAGGGGCTCAGTACAAGCTAATGCTCCCTATTATCACCCAGGTCAGAGTAATAGGGGCTCAGCACAAGCTAAAGCTCTCTGTTATCACCAGTGTCAGAGTAATAGGGGCTCATCAGAAGCTAATGCTCTCTGTTATCACCAGTGTCAGAGTAATAGGAGCTCAGTAAAAGCTAATACTCTGTTATCATCAGTGTCAGAGTAATAGAGGCTCAGTATAAGTTAATGCTGTCTGTTATCACCAGTGTCAGAGTAATAGGGACACAGTACAAGCTAATGCTCTCTGTTATCACCCAGGTCAAAGTAATAGGGGCTCAGCAGAAGCTAATGCTCTCTGTTATCACCCGTTTCAGAGTAATAGGAGCTCAGTAAAAGCTAATACTCTATGTTATCATCAGTGTCAGAGTAATAGGAGCTTAGTACATGCTAATGCTCTCTGTAATCATCAGTGTCAGAGTAATAGGAGCTCAGTAGAAACTAATGCTCTCTGTTATCACCCAGGTTAGAGTAATAGGGCTCAGCACAAGCTAATGCTCTCTGTTATCACCCGTGTCAGAGTAATAGGAACTCAGTGCAAGCTAATGCTCTCTGTTATCACCAGTGTCAGAGTAATAGGGGCTCAGTACAAGCTAATGCTCCCTGTTATCACCCAGGTCAGAGTAATAGGGGCTCAGCACAAGCTAATGCTCTCTGTTTCACCCGTGTCAGAGTAATAGGGACACAGCACAAGCTATTGCTCTCTGTTATCACCAGTGTCAGAGTAATAGGGGCTCAGTACAAGCTAATGCTCTCTGTTATCACCAGTGTCAGAGTAATAGGGGCTCAGTACAAGCTAATGCTCTCTGTTATCACCCAGGTCAGAGTAATAGGGCTCAGCACAAGCTAATGCTCTCTGTTATCACGCAGGTCAGAGTAGTAGGAGCTCAGTAGAAACTAATGCTCTCTGTAATCACCAGTGTCAGAGTAATAGGAGCTCAGTACAAGCTAATGCTCTCTGTTATCACCAGTGTCAGAGTAATAGGGGCTCAGTACAAGCTAATGCTCTCTGTTATCACCCAGGTCAGAGTAATAGGGGCTCGGTACAAGCTAATGCTCTCTGTTATCACCAGTGTCAGAGTAATAGGGACTCAGTATAAGTTAATGCTCTCTGTTATCACCCAGGTCAGAGTAATAGAAACTCAGCACAAGCTAATGCTCTCTGTTATCACCAGTATCAGAGTAATAGGGGCTCAGTACAAGCTAATGCTCTCTGTTATCACCTGTGTCAGAGTAATAGGGACACAGCACAAGCTAATGCTCTCTGTTATCACCAGTGTCAGAGTAATAGAGGCTCAGTACAAGCTAATGCTCTCTGTTATCACCAGTGTCAGAGTAATAGGGACTCAGTACAAGCTAATGCTCTCTGTTATCACCCAGGTAAGAGTAATAGAGGCTCAGTACAAGCTAATGCTCTCTGTTATCACCCAGGTCAGAGTAATAGGGGCTCAGTACAAGCTAATGCTCTCTGTTATCACCAGTGTCAGAGTAATAGGGCTCAGCACAAGCTAATGCTCTGTTATCACCCAGGTCAGAGTAATAGGGGCTCAGTACAAGCTAATGCTCTCTGTTATCACCAGTGTCAGAGTAATAGGGGCTCAGCACAAGCTAATGCTCTCTGTTATCACCAGTGTCAGAGTAATAGGAGCTCAGTACAAGCTAATGCTCTCTGTTATCACCCAGGTCAGAGTAATAGGGGCTCAGTACAAGCTAATGCTCTCTGTTATCACCCGTGTCAGAGTAATAGGAGCTCAGTACAAGCTAATGTTCTCTGTTACCACCCGTTTCAGAGTAATAGGAGCTCAGTAAAAGCTAATACTCTCTGTTATCACCAGTGTCAGAGTAATAGGGGTTAGCACAAGCTAATGCTCTCTGTTATCATCAGTGTCAGAGTAATAGGTGTCAGCACAAGCTAATGCTCTCTGTTATCACCAGTTTCAGAGTAATAGGGACTCAGTACAAGCTAATGCTCTCCATTATCACCAGTGTCAGAGTAATAGAGGCTCGGTACAAGCTAATGCTCTCTGTTATCACCAGTGTCAGAATAATAGAAGCTCAGCACAAGCTAATGCTCTCTGTTATCACCCGTGTCAGAGTAATAGGGACACAGCACAAGCTAATGCTCTCTGTTATCACCCAGGTCAGAGTAATAGGGGCTCAGTACAAGCTAATGCTCTCTGTTATCACCAGTGTCAGAGTAATAGGGCTCAGCACAAGCTAATGCTCTGTTATCACCCAGGTCAGAGTAATAGGGGCTCGGTACAAGCTAATGCTCTCTGTTATCACCAGTGTCAGAGTAATAGGGGCTCAGCACAAGGTAATGCTCTCTGTTATCACCAGTGTCAGAGTAATAGGGGCTCAGCAGAAGCTAATGCTCTCTGTTATCACCAGTGTCAGAGTAATAGGAGCTCAGTACAAGCTAATGCTCTCTGTTATCACCAGTGTCAGAATAATAGAAGCTCAGTACAAGCTAATGCTCTCTGTTATCATCAGTGTCAGAGTAATAGGAGCTTAGTACATGCTAATGCTCTCTGTTATCATCAGTGTCAGAGTAATAGGGACTCAGCACAAGCTAATGCTCTGTTATCACCCAGGTCAGAGCAATAGGGGCTCAGCACAAGCTAATGCTCTCTGTTATCACCAGTGTCAGAGTAGTAGGAGATCAGTACAAGCTAATGCTCTGTTATCACCCAGGTCAGAGCAATAGGGGCTCAGCACAAGCTAATGCTCTCTGTTATCACCAGTGTCAGAGTAGTAGGAGCTCAGTAAAAGCTAATGCTCTCTGTTATCACCAGTGTCAGAGTAATAGGGGCTCAGTACAAGCTAATGCTCTCTGTTAATCACCAGTGTCAGAGTAATAGGAGCTCAGTACAAGCTAATGCTCTCTGTTATCACCAGTGTCAGAGTAATAGGGACACAGTACAAGCTATTGCTCTCTGTTATCACCCAGGTCAGAGTAATAGGAGCTCAGTACAAGCTAATGCTCTCTGTTATCACCAGTGTCAGAGTAATAGGGACACAGTACAAGCTAATGCTCTCTGTTATCACCAGTGTCAGAGTAATAGGGGCTCAGTACAAGCTAATGCTCTCTGTTATCACCAGTATCAGAGTAATAGGGTCTCAGTACAAGCTAATGCTCTCTGTTATCACCCAGGTCAGAGTAATAGGAGCTCAGTACAAGCTAATGCTCTCTGTTATCACCCAGGTCAGAGTAGTAGGAGCTCAGTACAAGATAATGCTCTCTGTTATCACCCAGGTCAGAGTAATAGAGGCTCAGTATAAGCTAATGCTCTCTGTTATCACCAGTGTCAGAGTAGTAGGAGCTCAGTACAAGCTAATGCTCTCTGTTATCACCCAGGTAAGAGTAATAGAGGCTCAGTACAAGCTAATGCTCTCTGTTATCACCCAGGTAAGAGTAATAGAGGCTCAGTACAAGCTAATGCTCTCTGTTATCACCAGTGTCAGAGTAATAGGGGCTCAGTACAAGCTAATGCTCTCTATTATCACCCAGGTCAGAGTGATAGTTGATCAGTACAAGCTAATGCTCTCTGCTATCACCCAGGTCAGAGTAATAGGGGCTCAGTACAAGCTAATGCTCTCTGTTATCACCCGTGTCAGAGTAATAGGGGCTCAGTACAAGCTAATGCTCTCTGTTATCACCCAGGTCAGAGTAATAGGGGCTCAGTGCAAGCTAATGCTCTCTGTTATCACCAGTGTCAGAGTAATAGGAGCTCAGTACAAGCTAATGCTCTCTGTTATCACCCGTGTCAGAGTAATAGGGGCTCAGTAGAAGCTAATGCTCTCTGTTATCACCAGTGTCAGAGTAATAGGGGCTCAGTACAAGCTAATGCTCTCTGTTATCACCAGTGTCAGAGTAGTAGGAGCTCAGTACAAGCTAATGCTCTCTGTTATCACCCAGGTCAGAGTAATAGGGGCTCAGTGCAAGCTAATGCTCTCTGTTATCACCAGTGTCAGAGTAATAGGGGCTCAGTTCAAGCTAATGCTCTCTGTTATCACCCAGGTCAGAGTAATAGGGGCTCAGCAGAAGCTAATGCTCTCTGTTATCACCAGTGTCAGAGTAATAGGAGCTCAGTACAAGCTAATGCTCTCTGTTATCACCCGTGTCAGAGTAATAGGAGCTCAGTACAAGATAATGCTCTCTGTTATCACCCAGGTCAGAGTAATAGAGGCTCAGTATAAGCTAATGCTCTCTGTTATCACCAGTGTCAGAGTAATAGGGGCTCAGTACAAGCTAATGCTCTCTGTTAACACCAGTGTCAGAGTAATAGGGGCTCAGTACAAGCTAATGCTCTCTGTTATCACCCAGGTCAGAGTAATAGGGGCTCAGTACAAGCTAATGCTCTCTGTTATCACCCAGGTCAGAGTAATAGGGGCTCAGTGCAAGCTAATGCTCTCTGTTATCACCAGTGTCAGAGTAATAGGGACACAGTACAAGCTAATGCTCTCTGTTATCACCCAGGTCAGAGTAATAGGGGCTCAGCAGAAGCTAATGCTCTCTGTTATCACCAGTGTCAGAGTAATAGGAGCTCAGTACAAGCTAATGCTCTCTGTTACCACCCGTTTCAGAGTAATAGGAGCTCAGTAAAAGCTAATACTCTATGTTATCATCAGTGTCAGAGTAATAGGGGCTCAGTACAAGCTAATGCTCTCTGTTATCACCCAGGTCAGAGTAATAGAAACTCAGCACAAGCTAATGCTCGCTGTTATCACCAGTGTCAGAGTAATAGGAGCTCAGTACAAGCTAATGCTCGCTGTTATCACCAGTGTCAGAGTAATAGGGGCTCAGTACAAGCTAATGCTCTCTGTTATCACCCAGGTCAGAGTAATAGGGGCTCAGTGCAAGCTAATGCTCTCTGTTATCACCAGTGTCAGAGTAATAGGAGCTCAGTACAAGCTAATGCTCTCTGTTTTCACCAGTGTCAGAGTAATAGGAGCTCAGTACATGCTAATGCTCTCTGTTATCACCAGTGTCAGAGTAATAGAGGATCAGTACAAGCTAATGCTCTCTGTTATCACCCAGGTAAGAGTAATAGGGGCTCAGTACAAGCTAAAGCTCTCTGTTATCCCCAGTGTCAGAGTAATAGGGCTCAGCACAAGCTAATGCTCTCTGTTATCACCCGTGTCAGAGTAATAGGGGCTCAGCACAAGCTAATGCTCTCTGTTATCACCCAGGTAAGAGTAATAGGAGCTCAGTACAAGCTAATGCTCTCTGTTATCACCCATTAGAGTGAGCTGTTAGAGTGTGGGAGGTGGGAGGGGCATTAGAGTGCGGGGAGGTGGGAGGGGCATTAGAGGTCGGGGAGGTGGGAGGGGCATTAGAGGGCGGGGAGGTGGGAGGGGCATTAGAGGGTGGGAGGTGGGAGGGGCATTAGAGTGCGGGGGAGGTGGGAGGGGCATTAGAGGGCGGGAGGTGGGAGGGGCATTAGAGTGCGGGGAGGTGGGAGGGGCATTAGAGTGCTGGGAGGTGGGAGGGGCATTAGAGGGCGGGAGGTGGGAGGGGCATTAGAGTGGGGAGGTGGGAGGGGCATTAGAGGTCGGGGAGGTGGGAGGGGCATTAGAGGGCGGGGAGGTGGGAGGGCCATTAGAGGGTGGGAGGGGCATTAGAGTGCTGGCGTTTTGGCAGTACACATTGCAGTACACATGACAGGACTCTAGTGAGAATCTTTTCTGTGTGTTTCAGTCACTGGTCGCGGTCGGCGGTCCGGACTCGGCATAGGGAGACCTGTCTTCGGATCCTCTCCACCTCTCTTCTCCTGGCTGTGGCGATTGGCTATGTCCTGTATGAATATGGGAGTATAGCAGCAGCCGACGCTCTCTATCAGAAGTCACATGCATCTGGCCACACAGAGGAACATGGCAGCCATCACCATGACGACCAGAAGATGGATCACAGTCATTCCTCAGGCACATACCACCGCGCTGCCGTGCTCACTGACTCTGGTGAGGAACTCAGACCTCGTGCCTGACCGGCTCCTTACCCTTACAGGGGGTGCTGCATCGCTGCCTGTCTGTACCTTCATGTACTGACACACGTCCAGGATTATTAGGCAGAATGCAGACGAGACAGCGCAGAATGCAGACGAGACAGCGCAGAATGCAGACGAGACAGCGCAGAATGCAGACGAGACAGCGCAGAATGCAGACGAGACAGCGCAGGGGTAAAAGAGACAGCGCAGGAGTAAAAGAGTCAGCGCAGGGGTATTAGGCACGGAATGCAGAAGAGACAGCGCAGGAGTAGAAGAGACAGCGCAGGGGTATAAGGCACAGTATGTAGAAGAGACAGCGCAGGAGTAGAAGAGACAGCGCAGGGGTATTAGGCACAGTATGTAGAAGAGACAGTGCAGGAGTAGAAGAGACAGCGCAGGGGTATAAGGCACAGTATGTAGAAGAGACAGCACAGGGGTATTAGGCACGGTATGTAGAAGAGACAGTGCAGGAGTAGAAGAGACAGCGCAGGGGTATTAGGCACGGTATGTAGAAGAGACAGTGCAGGAGTAGAAGAGACAGCGCAGGGGTATTAGGCACAGTATGTAGAAGAGACAGTGCAGGAGTAGAAGAGACAGCACAGGGGTATTAGGCACGGTATGTAGAAGAGACAGTGCAGGAGTAGAAGAGACAGCGCAGGGGTATTAGGCACAGTATGTAGAAGAGACAGCGCGGGAGTAGAAGAGACAGCGCAGGGGTATTAGGCACGGTATGTAGAAGAGACAGCGCAGGAGTAGAAGAGACAGCGCAGGGGTATTAGGCACAGTATGTAGAAGAGACAGCGCTGGAGTAGAAGAGACAGCGCAGGGGTATTAGGCACAGTATGTAGAAGAGACAGCGCAGGAGTAGAAGAGACAGCGCAGGGGTATTAGGCACAGTATGTAGAAGAGACAGCGCAGGCGTAGAAGAGACAGCACAGGGGTATTATGCACGGTATGTAGAAGAGACAGCGCAGGAGTAGAAGAGACAGCACAGGGGTATTAGGCACGGAATGCAGAAGAGACAGCACAGGGGTATTAGGCACAGTATGTAGAAGAGACAGCGCAGGAGTAGAAGAGACAGCGCAGGGGTATTAGGCACAGTATGTAGAAGAGACAGCGCAGGCGTAGAAGAGACAGCACAGGGGTATTATGCACGGTATGTAGAAGAGACAGCGCAGGAGTAGAAGAGACAGCACAGGGGTATTAGGCACGGAATGCAGAAGAGACAGCGCAGGGGTATTAGGCACGGTATGTAGAAGAGACAGCGCAGGAGTAGAAGAGACAGCGCAGGGGTGTTAGGCACGGAATGCAGAAGAGACAGCACAGGAGTAGAAGAGACAGCGCAGGGGTATTAAGCACGGTATGTAGAAGAGACAGTGCAGGAGTAGAAGAGACAGCGCAGGGGTATTAGGCACAGTATGCAGAAGAGACAGCGCAGGAGTAGAAGAGACAGCGCAGGGGTATTAGGCACAGTATGTAGAAGAGACAGCGCAGGAGTAGAAGAGACAGCGCAGGGGTATTAGGCACAGTATGTAGAAGAGACAGCGCAGGAGTAGAAGAGACAGCGCAGGGGTATTAGGCACAGTATGTAGAAGAGACAGCGCAGGCGTAGAAGAGACAGCACAGGGGTATTATGCACGGTATGTAGAAGAGACAGCGCAGGAGTAGAAGAGACAGCACAGGGGTATTAGGCACGGAATGCAGAAGAGACAGCACAGGGGTATTAGGCACAGTAAGTAGAAGAGACAGCGCAGGAGTAGAAGAGACAGCGCAGGGGTGTTAGGCACGGAATGCAGAAGAGACAGCACAGGAGTAGAAGAGACAGCACAGGAGTAGAAGAGACAGCACAGGAGTAGAAGAGACAGCGCAGGGGTATTAAGCACGGTATGTAGAAGAGACAGTGCAGGAGTATTAGGCACAGTATGCAGAAGAGACAGTGCAGGTGAAGAAGAGACAGCGCAGTACTAGAAGAGACAGTGCAGGAGTAGAAGAGACAGTGCAGGGGTATTAGGCACGGTATGCAGAAGAGACAGCGCAGGTGAAGAAGAGACAGCGCAGGAGGAGAACAGACAGTGCAGGAGTAGAAGAGACAGCGCAGGTGTATTAGGCACAGTATGTAGAAGAGACAGTGCAGGAGTAGAAGAGACGGCACAGGGGTATTAGGCACAGTATGTAGCAGAGACAGCGCAGGAGTAGAAGAGACAGCGCAGGGGTATTAGGCACAGTATGTAGAAGAGACAGCGCAGGAGTAGAAGAGACAGCGCAGGGGTATTAGGCACAGTATGTAGAAGAGACAGCGCAGGAGTAGAAGAGACAGCGCCGGGGTATTAGGCACAGTATGTAGAAGAGACAGTGCAGGAGTAGAAGAGACAGCGCAGGGGTATTAGGCACGGTATGTAGAAGAGACAGTGCAGGAGTAGTAGAGACAGCACAGGGGTATTAGGCACAGTATGTAGAAGAGACAGCGCAGGGGTAGAAGAGTCAGCGCAGGGGTAGAAGAGTCAGCGCAGGGGTAGAAGAGTCAGCGCAGGGGTAGAAGAGTCAGCGCAGCGCAGGGGTAGAAGAGACAGCGCAGGAGTAGAAGAGTCAGCGCAGCGCAGGGGTAGAAGAGTCAGCGCAGGGGTAGAAGAGTCAGCGCAGGGGTAGAAGAGACAGCGCAGGAGTAGAAGCGACAGCGCAGGGGTATTAGGCACAGTATGTAGAAGAGACAGTGCAGGGGTATTAGGCACGGAATGCAGAAGAGAGCACAGGAGTAGAAGAGACAGCGCAGGGGCATTAGGCACGGTATGTAGAAGAAACAGCGCAGGAGTAGAAGAGATAGCGCAGGGGTATTAGGCACGGTATGTAGAAAAGAGCGCAGTAGAATAAAAGAAGAGACAGCGCAGGAGTAGAAGAGACAGCGCAGAGGTATTAGGCACGGTATGTAGAAGAGACAGCGCAGGAGTAGAAGAGACAGCGCAGGGGTATTAGGCACGGTATGTAGAAAAGAGCGCAGTAGAATAAAAGAAGAGACAGCACAGGAGTAGAAGAGACAGCGCAGAGGTATTAGGCACGGTATGTAGAAGAGACAGCGCAGGAGTAGAAGAGACAGCGCAGGGGTATTAGGCACGGAATGCAAAAGAGACAGCGCAGGGGTATTAGGCACGGTATGTAGAAGAGACAGCGCAGGAGTAGAAGAGACAGCGCAGGGGTATTAGGCACGGTATGTAGAAGAGACAGTGCAGGAGTAGAAGAGACAGCGCAGGGGTATTAGGCACAGTATGTAGAAGAGACAGCGCAGGAGTAGAAGAGACAGCGCAGGGGTATTAGGCACAGTATGTAGAAGAGACTGCGCAGGAGTAGAAGAGACAGCGCAGGAATAGAAGAGACAGCGCAGGGGTATTAGGCACAGTATGTAGGAGAGACAGCGCAGGAGTAGAAGAGACAGCGCAGGAGTAGAAGAGACAGCGCAGGGGTATTAGGCACAGTATGTAGAAGAGACAGCGCAGGAGTAGAAGAGACAGCGCAGGGGTATTAGGCACAGTATGTAGAAGAGACAGCGCAGGAGTAGAAGAGACAGCGCAGGGGTATTAGGCACAGTATGTAGAAGAGACTGCGCAGGAGTAGAAGAGACAGCGCAGGAATAGAAGAGACAGTGCAGGGGTATTAGGCACGGTATGTAGAAGAGACAGCGCAGGAGTAGAAGAGACAGCGCAGGGGTATTAGGCACAGTATGTAGAAGAGACAGTGCAGGAGTAGAAGAGACAGCACAGGGGTATTAGGCACAGTATGTAGAAGAGACAGTGCAGGAGTAGAAGAGACAGCGCAGGGGTATTAGGCACGGTATGTAGAAGAGACAGTACAGGAGTAGAATAGACAGCGTAGGGGTATTAGGCACGGTATGTAGAAGAGACAGCACAGGGGTATTAGGCACAGTATGTAGAAGAGACAGCGCAGGAGTAGAAGAGACAGCGCAGGGGTATTAGGCACGGTATGTAGAAGAGACAGCGCAGGAGTAGAAGAGACAGCGCAGGGGTATTAGGCACGGAATGCAGAAGAGACAGCGCAGGGGTATCAGGCACAGTATGTAGAAGAGACAGCGCAGGAGTAGAAGAGACAGCGCAGGGGTATTAGGCACAGTATGTAGAAGAGACAGCGCAGGAGTAGAAGAGACAGCACAGGGGTATTAGGCACAGTATGTAGAAGAGACAGCGCAGGAGTAGAAGAGACAGCGTAGGGGTATTAGGCACAATATGTAGAAGAGACAGTGCAGGAGTAGAAGAGACAGTGCAGGAGTAGAAGAGACAGTGCAGGAGTAGAAGAGACAGCGCAGGAGTAGAAGAGACAGCGCAGGGGTATTAGGCACAGTATGTAGAAGAGACAGCGCAGGAGTAGAAGAGACAGCACAGAGGTATTAGGCACGGTATGTAGAAGAGACAGCGCAGGAGTAGAAGAGACAGCGCAGGGGTATTAGGCACAATATGTAGAAGAGACAGCGCAGGAGTAGAAGAGACAGCGCAGTAGTAGAAGAGACAGTGCAGGGATATTATGCACAGTATGTAGAAGAGACAGCGCAGGAGTAGAAGAGACAGCGCAGGGGTATTAGGCACAGTATGTAGAAGAGACAGCGCAGGAGTAGAAGAGACAGCGCAGGGGTATTAGGCACAGTATGTAGAAGAGACAGCGCAGGAGTAGAAGAGACAGCGCAGGGGTATTAGGCACAGTATGTAGAAGAGACAGCGCTGGAGTAGAAGAGACAGCGCAGGGGTATTAGGCACAGTATGTAGAAGAGACAGCGCAAAAGTAGAAGAGACAGCGCAGGGGTATTAGGCACGGTATGTAGAAGAGACAGTGCAGGAGTAGAAGAGACAGCGCAGGGGTATTAGGCACGGTATGTAGAAGAGACAGTGCAGGAGTAGTAGAGACAGCACAGGGGTATTAGGCACAGTATGTAGAAGAGTCAGCGCAGGGGTAGAAGAGTCAGCGCAGGGGTAGAAGAGTCAGCGCAGGGGTAGAAGAGTCAGCGCAGGGGTAGAAGAGACAGCGCAGGAGTAGAAGAGTCAGCGCAGCGCAGGGGTAGAAGAGTCAGCGCAGGGGTAGAAGCGACAGCGCAGGAGTATTAGGCACAGTATGTAGAAGAGACAGCGTAGGGGTATTAGGCACGGAATGCAGAAGAGACAGCGCAGGAGTAGAAGAGACTGCGCAGGAGTAGAAGAGACAGCGCAGGGGTATTAGGCACAGTATGTAGAAGAGACAGCGTAGGGGTATTAGGCACGGAATGCAGAAGAGACAGCGCAGGAGTGGAAGAGACAGCGCAGGGGCATTAGGCACGGTATGTAGAAGAAACAGCGCAGGAGTAGAAGAGATAGCGCAGGGGTATTAGGCACGGTATGTAGAAAAGAGCGCAGTAGAATAAAAGAAGAGACAGCGCAGGAGTAGAAGAGACAGCGCAGAGGTATTAGGCACGGTATGTAGAAGAGACAGCGCAGGAGTAGAAGAGACAGCGCAGGGGTATTAGGCACGGAATGCAAAAGAGACAGCGCAGGGGTATTAGGCACGGTATGTAGAAGAGACAGCGCAGGAGTAGAAGAGACAGCGCAGGGGTATTAGGCACGGTATGTAGAAGAGACAGTGCAGGAGTAGAAGAGACAGCGCAGGGGTATTAGGCACAGTATGTAGAAGAGACTGCGCAGGAGTAGAAGAGACAGCGCAGGAATAGAAGAGACAGCGCAGGGGTATTAGGCACAGTATGTAGAAGAGACAGCGCAGGAGTAGAAGAGACAGCGCAGGAGTAGAAGAGACAGCGCAGGGGTATTAGGCACAGTATGTAGAAGAGACAGCGCAGGGGTATTAGGCACAGTATGTAGAAGAGACAGCGCAGGAGTAGAAGAGACAGCGCAGGAGTAGAAGAGACAGCGCAGGGGTATTAGGCACAGTATGTAGAAGAGACAGCGCAGGGGTATTAGGCACAGTATGTAGAAGAGACAGCGCAGGAGTAGAAGAGAGCGCAGGGGTATTAGGCACAGTATGTAGAAGAGACTGCGCAGGAGTAGAAGAGACAGCGCAGGAATAGAAGAGACAGTGCAGGGGTATTAGGCACGGTATGTAGAAGAGACAGCGCAGGAGTAGAAGAGACAGCGCAGGGGTATTAGGCACAGTATGTAGAAGAGACAGTGCAGGAGTAGAAGAGACAGCACAGGGGTATTAGGCACAGTATGTAGAAGAGACAGTGCAGGAGTAGAAGAGACAGCGCAGGGGTATTAGGCACGGTATGTAGAAGAGACAGTGCAGGAGTAGAATAGACAGCGTAGGGGTATTAGGCACGGTATGTAGAAGAGACAGCACAGGGGTATTAGGCACAGTATGTAGAAGAGACAGCGCAGGAGTAGAAGAGACAGCGCACGGGTATTAGGCACGGTATGTAGAAGAGACAGCGCAGGAGTAGAAGAGACAGCGCAGGGGTATTAGGCACGGAATGCAGAAGAGACAGCGCAGGGGTATCAGGCACAGTATGTAGAAGAGACAGCGCAGGAGTAGAAGAGACAGCGCAGGGGTATTAGGCACGGTATGTAGAAGAGACAGCGCAGGAGTAGAAGAGACAGCGCAGGGGTATTAGGCACAGTATGTAGAAGAGACAGCGCAGGAGTAGAAGAGACAGCACAGGGGTATTAGGCACAGTATGTAGAAGAGACAGCGCAGGAGTAGAAGAGACAGCGTAGGGGTATTAGGCACAATATGTAGAAGAGACAGTGCAGGAGTAGAAGAGACAGTGCAGGAGTAGAAGAGACAGCGCAGGAGTAGAAGAGACAGCGCTGGGGTATTAGGCACAGTATGTAGAAGAGACAGCGCAGGAGTAGAAGAGACAGCACAGAGGTATTAGACACGGTATGTAGAAGAGACAGCGCAGGAGTAGAAGAGACAGCGCAGGGGTATTAGGCACAATATGTAGAAGAGACAGCGCAGGAGTAGAAGAGACAGCGCAGTAGTAGAAGAGACAGTGCAGGGATATTAGGCACAGTATGTAGAAGAGACAGCGCAGGAGTAGAAGAGACAGCGCAGGGGTATTAGGCACAGTATGTAGAAGAGACAGCGCAGGAGTAGAAGAGACAGCGCAGGGGTATTAGGCACAGTATGTAGAAGAGACAGCGCAGGAGTAGAAGAGACAGCGCAGGGGTATTAGGCACAGTATGTAGAAGAGACAGCGCTGGAGTAGAAGAGACAGCGCAGAGGTATTAGGCACAGTATGTAGAAGAGACAGCGCAAAAGTAGAAGAGACAGCGCAGGGGTATTAGGCACGGTATGTAGAAGAGACAGTGCAGGAGTAGAAGAGACAGCACAGGTGTATTAGGCACGGTATGTAGAAGAGACAGCGCAGGAGTAGAAGAGACAGCGCAGGGGTATTAGGCACGGAATGCAGAAGAGACAGCGCAGGAGTAGAAGAGACAGCGCAGGGGTATTAGGCACAGTATGTAGAAGAGAGCGCAGGAGTAGAAGAGACAGCGCAGGGGTATTAGGCACGGTATGTAGAAGAGACAGTGCAGGAGTAGAAGAGACAGCACAGGGTTATTAGGCACGGTATGTAGAAGAGACAGCGCAGGAGTAGAAGAGACAGCGCAGGTGTATTAGGCACAGTATGAATAAGAGACAGCGCAGGAGTAGAAGAGACAGCGCAGGGGTATTAGGCACAGTATGTATAAGAGACAGCGCAGGAGTAGAAGAGACAGCGCAGGGGTATTAGGCACATTATGTAGAAGAGACAGCGCAGGAGTAGAAGAGACAGCACAGGGGTATTATGCACGGTATGTAGAAGAGACAGTGCAGGAGTAGAAGAGACAACACAGGTGTATTAGGCACAGTATGTAGAAGAGACAGCGCAGGAGTAGAAGAGACAGCGCAGGGGTATTAGGCACAGTAAGTAGAAGAGACAGCCAGGGGTGTTAGGCACGGACTGCAGAAGAGACAGTGCAGGAGTAGAAGAGACAGCGCAGGGGTATTAGGCACAGTATGCAGAAGAGACAGTGCAGGTGAAGAAGAGACAGCGCAGTAGTAGAAGAGACAGTGCAGGAGTAGAAGAGACAGCGCAGGGGTATTAGGCACGGTATGCAGAAGAGACAGCGCAGGAGTAGAAGAGACAGCGCAGGAGTAGAAGAGACAGCGCAGGGGTATTAGGCACGGTATGTAGAAGAGACAGCGCAGGAGTAGAAGAGACAGCACAGGGGTATTAGGCACGGTATGCAGAAGAGACAGTGCCGGTGAAGAAGAGACAGCGCAGGAGTAGAAGGGACAGCGCAGGAGTAGAAGAGACAGCGCAGGAGTAGAAGAGACAGCACAGGAGTAGAAGAGACAGCGCAGGAGTAGAAGAGACAGCGCAGGGGTATTAGGCACAGTATGTAGAAGAGACAGCGCAGGAGTAGAAGAGACAGCACAGGGGTATTAGGCACGGAATGCAGAAGAGACAGCACAGGAGTAGAAGAGACAGCACAGGGGTATTAGGCACAGTATGTAGAAGAGACAGCGCAGGAGTAGAAGAGACAGCGCAGGGGTGTTAGGCACGGAATGCAGAAGAGACAGCACAGGAGTAGAAGAGACAGCGCAGGGGTATTAAGCACGGTATGTAGAAGAGACAGTGCAGGAGTAGAAGAGACAGCGCAGGGGTATTAGGCACAGTATGCAGAAGAGACAGTGCAGGTGAAGAAGAGACAGCGCAGTAGTAGAAGAGACAGCGCAGGAGTAGAAGAGACAGCGCAGGGGTATTAGGCACGGTATGTAGAAGAGACAGCACAGGGGTATTAGGCACGGTTTGCAGAAGAGACAGCGCAGGAGTAGAAGAGACAGCGCAGGGGTATTAGGCACAGTATGCAGAAGAGACAGCGCAGTAGTAGAAGAGACAGCGCAGTAGTAGAAGAGACAGCGCAGGAGTAGAAGAGACAGCGTAGGGGTATTAGGCACGGTATGTAGAAGAGACAGCACAGGGGTATTAGGCACGGTTTGCAGAAGAGACAGCGCCGGTGAAGAAGAGACAGCGCAGGAGTAGAAGAGACAGCACAGGAGTAGAAGAGACAGCACAGGAGTAGAAGAGACAGCACAGGAGTAGAAGAGACAGCACAGGAGTAGAAGAGACTGCACAGGAGTAGAAGAGACAGCGCAGGGGTATTAGGCACGGTATGTAGAAGAGACAGCACAGGGGTATTAGGCACGGTTTGCAGAAGAGACAGCGCAGGAGTAGAAGAGACAGCGCAGGGGTATTAGGCACAGTATGCAGAAGAGACAGTGCAGGTGAAGAAGAGACAGCGCAGTAGTAGAAGAGACAGCGCAGTAGTAGAAGAGACAGTGCAGGAGTAGAAGAGACAGCGCAGGGGTATTAGGCACGGTATGCAGAAGAGACAGCGCAGGAGTAGAAGAGACAGCGCAGGGGTATTAGGCACGGTATGTAGAAGAGACAGCGCAGGAGTAGAAGAGACAGCACAGGGGTATTAGGCACGGTATGCAGAAGAGACAGTGCCGGTGAAGAAGAGACAGCGCAGGAGTAGAAGGGACAGCGCAGGAGTAGAAGAGACAGCGCAGGAGTAGAAGAGACAGCACCGGAGTAGAAGAGACAGCGCAGGAGTAGAAGAGACAGCGCAGGGGTATTAGGCACAGTATGTAGAAGAGACAGCGCAGGAGTAGAAGAGACAGCACAGGGGTATTAGGCACGGAATGCAGAAGAGACAGCACAGGAGTAGAAGAGACAGCACAGGGGTATTAGGCACAGTATGTAGAAGAGACAGCGCAGGAGTAGAAGAGACAGCGCAGGGGTGTTAGGCACGGAATGCAGAAGAGACAGCACAGGAGTAGAAGAGACAGCACAGGAGTAGAAGAGACAGCGCAGGGGTATTAAGCACGGTATGTAGAAGAGACAGTGCAGGAGTAGAAGAGACAGCGCAGGGGTATTAGGCACGGTATGTAGAAGAGACAGCACAGGAGTAGAAGAGACAGCACAGGAGTAGAAGAGACAGCGCAGGGGTATTAAGCACGGTATGTAGAAGAGACAGTGCAGGAGTAGAAGAGACAGCGCAGGGGTATTAGGCACAGTATGCAGAAGAGACAGTGCAGGTGAAGAAGAGACAGCGCAGTAGTAGAAGAGACAGCGCAGGAGTAGAAGAGACAGCGCAGGGGTATTAGGCACGGTATGTAGAAGAGACAGCACAGGGGTATTAGGCACGGTTTGCAGAAGAGACAGCGCAGGAGTAGAAGAGACAGCGCAGGGGTATTAGGCACAGTATGCAGAAGAGACAGCGCAGTAGTAGAAGAGACAGCGCAGTAGTAGAAGAGACAGCGCAGGAGTAGAAGAGACAGCGCCGGTGAAGAAGAGACAGCGCAGGAGTAGAAGAGACAGCACAGGAGTAGAAGAGACAGCACAGGAGTAGAAGAGACAGCACAGGAGTAGAAGAGACAGCACAGGAGTAGAAGAGACTGCACAGGAGTAGAAGAGACAGCGCAGGGGTATTAGGCACGGTATGTAGAAGAGACAGCACAGGGGTATTAGGCACGGTTTGCAGAAGAGACAGCGCAGGAGTAGAAGAGACAGCGCAGGGGTATTAGGCACAGTATGCAGAAGAGACAGTGCAGGTGAAGAAGAGACAGCGCAGTAGTAGAAGAGACAGCGCAGTAGTAGAAGAGACAGTGCAGGAGTAGAAGAGACAGCGCAGGGGTATTAGGCACGGTATGCAGAAGAGACAGCGCAGGAGTAGAAGAGACAGCGCAGGGGTATTAGGCACGGTATGTAGAAGAGACAGCGCAGGAGTAGAAGAGACAGCACAGGGGTATTAGGCACGGTATGCAGAAGAGACAGTGCCGGTGAAGAAGAGACAGCGCAGGAGTAGAAGGGACAGCGCAGGAGTAGAAGAGACAGCGCAGGAGTAGAAGAGACAGCACCGGAGTAGAAGAGACAGCGCAGGAGTAGAAGAGACAGCGCAGGAGTAGAAGAGACAGCGCAGGGGTATTAGGCACAGTATGTAGAAGAGACAGCGCAGGAGTAGAAGAGACAGCACAGGGGTATTAGGCACGGAATGCAGAAGAGACAGCACAGGAGTAGAAGAGACAGCACAGGGGTATTAGGCACAGTATGTAGAAGAGACAGCGCAGGAGTAGAAGAGACAGCGCAGGGGTGTTAGGCACGGAATGCAGAAGAGACAGCACAGGAGTAGAAGAGACAGCACAGGAGTAGAAGAGACAGCGCAGGGGTATTAAGCACGGTATGTAGAAGAGACAGTGCAGGAGTAGAAGAGACAGCGCAGGGGTATTAGGCACGGTATGTAGAAGAGACAGCACAGGAGTAGAAGAGACAGCACAGGAGTAGAAGAGACAGCGCAGGGGTATTAAGCACGGTATGTAGAAGAGACAGTGCAGGAGTAGAAGAGACAGCGCAGGGGTATTAGGCACAGTATGCAGAAGAGACAGTGCAGGTGAAGAAGAGACAGCGCAGTAGTAGAAGAGACAGCGCAGGAGTAGAAGAGACAGCGCAGGGGTATTAGGCACGGTATGTAGAAGAGACAGCACAGGGGTATTAGGCACGGTTTGCAGAAGAGACAGCGCAGGAGTAGAAGAGACAGCGCAGGGGTATTAGGCACAGTATGCAGAAGAGACAGCGCAGTAGTAGAAGAGACAGCGCAGTAGTAGAAGAGACAGCGCAGGAGTAGAAGAGACAGCGCAGGGGTATTAGGCACGGTATGTAGAAGAGACAGCACAGGGGTATTAGGCACGGTTTGCAGAAGAGACAGTGCCGGTGAAGAAGAGACAGCGCAGGAGTAGAAGAGCCAGCACAGGAGTAGAAGAGCCAGCACAGGAGTAGAAGAGCCAGCACAGGAGTAGAAGAGACAGCGCAGGGGTATTAGGCACAGTATGCAGAAGAGACAGCGCAGTAGTAGAAGAGACAGCGCAGTAGTAGAAGAGACAGCGCAGGAGTAGAAGAGACAGCGCAGGGGTATTAGGCACGGTATGTAGAAGAGACAGCACAGGAGTATTAGGCACGGTTTGCAGAAGAGACAGTGCCGGTGAAGAAGAGACAGCGCAGGGGTATTAGGCACAGTATGCAGAAGAGACAGCGCAGTAGTAGAAGAGACAGCGCAGTAGTAGAAGAGACAGCGCAGGAGTAGAAGAGACAGCGCAGGGGTATTAGGCACGGTATGTAGAAGAGACAGCACAGGGGTATTAGGCACGGTTTGCAGAAGAGACAGCGCAGGAGTAGAAGAGACAGCGCAGGGGTATTAGGCACAGTATGCAGAAGAGACAGCGCAGTAGTAGAAGAGACAGCGCAGTAGTAGAAGAGACAGCGCAGGAGTAGAAGAGACAGCGCAGGGGTATTAGGCACGGTATGTAGAAGAGACAGCACAGGGGTATTAGGCACGGTTTGCAGAAGAGACAGTGCCGGTGAAGAAGAGACAGCGCAGGAGTAGAAGAGCCAGCACAGGAGTAGAAGAGCCAGCACAGGAGTAGAAGAGCCAGCACAGGAGTAGAAGAGCCAGCACAGGAGTAGAAGAGACAGCGCAGGGGTATTAGGCACAGTATGCAGAAGAGACAGCGCAGTAGTAGAAGAGACAGCGCAGTAGTAGAAGAGACAGCGCAGGAGTAGAAGAGACAGCGCAGGGGTATTAGGCACGGTATGTAGAAGAGACAGCACAGGGGTATTAGGCACGGTTTGCAGAAGAGACAGTGCCGGTGAAGAAGAGACAGCGCAGGAGTAGAAGAGCCAGCACAGGAGTAGAAGAGACAGCGCAGGAGTAGAAGAGACAGCGCAGGGGTATTAGGCACGGTATGTAGAAGAGACAGCGCAGGAGTAGAAGAGACAGCGCAGGGGTATTAGGCACGGTATGTAGAAGAGACAGCGCAGGAGTAGAAGAGACAGCACAGGGGTATTAGGCACGGTATGCAGAAGAGACAGTGCCGGTGAAGAAGAGACAGCGCAGGAGTAGAAGGGACAGCGCAGGAGTAGAAGAGACAGCGCAGGAGTAGAAGAGACAGCACCGGAGTAGAAGAGACAGCGCAGGAGTAGAAGAGACAGCACAGGGGTATTAGGCACGGAATGCAGAAGAGACAGCACAGGAGTAGAAGAGACAGCACAGGGGTATTAGGCACAGTATGTAGAAGAGACAGCGCAGGAGTAGAAGAGACAGCGCAGGGGTGTTAGGCACGGAATGCAGAAGAGACAGCACAGGAGTAGAAGAGACAGCACAGGAGTAGAAGAGACAGCGCAGGGGTATTAAGCACGGTATGTAGAAGAGACAGTGCAGGAGTAGAAGAGACAGCGCAGGGGTATTAGGCACAGTATGCAGAAGAGACAGCGCAGTAGTAGAAGAGACAGCGCAGTAGTAGAAGAGACAGCGCAGGAGTAGAAGAGACAGCGCAGGGGTATTAGGCACGGTATGTAGAAGAGACAGCACAGGGGTATTAGGCACGGTTTGCAGAAGAGACAGCGCAGGAGTAGAAGAGACAGCGCAGGGGTATTAGGCACAGTATGCAGAAGAGACAGCGCAGTAGTAGAAGAGACAGCGCAGTAGTAGAAGAGACAGCGCAGGAGTAGAAGAGACAGCGCAGGGGTATTAGGCACGGTATGTAGAAGAGACAGCACAGGGGTATTAGGCACGGTTTGCAGAAGAGACAGTGCCGGTGAAGAAGAGACAGCGCAGGAGTAGAAGAGCCAGCACAGGAGTAGAAGAGCCAGCACAGGAGTAGAAGAGCCAGCACAGGAGTAGAAGAGCCAGCACAGGAGTAGAAGAGACAGCGCAGGGGTATTAGGCACAGTATGCAGAAGAGACAGCGCAGTAGTAGAAGAGACAGCGCAGTAGTAGAAGAGACAGCGCAGGAGTAGAAGAGACAGCGCAGGGGTATTAGGCACGGTATGTAGAAGAGACAGCACAGGGGTATTAGGCACGGTTTGCAGAAGAGACAGTGCCGGTGAAGAAGAGACAGCGCAGGAGTAGAAGATCCAGCACAGGAGTAGAAGAGACAGCGCAGGAGTAGAAGAGACAGCGCAGGGGTATTAGGCACGGTATGTAGAAGAGACAGCACAGGGGTATTAGGCACGGTTTGCAGAAGAGACAGCGCAGGAGTAGAAGAGACAGCGCAGGGGTATTAGGCACGGTTTGCAGAAGAGACAGCGCAGGAGTAGAAGAGACAGCGCAGGGGTATTAGGCACAGTATGCAGAAGAGACAGCGCAGTAGTAGAAGAGACAGCGCAGGAGTAGAAGAGACAGCGCAGGGGTATTAGGCACGGTATGTAGAAGAGACAGCACAGGGGTATTAGGCACGGTTTGCAGAAGAGACAGTGCCGGTGAAGAAGAGACAGCGCAGGAGTAGAAGAGACAGCGCAGGAGTAGAAGAGACAGCACAGGAGTAGAAGAGACAGCACAGGAGTAGAAGAGCCAGCACAGGAGTAGAAGAGCCAGCACAGGAGTAGAAGAGACAGCACAGGAGTAGAAGAGACAGCGCAGGAGTAGAAGAGACAGCACAGGAGTAGAAGAGACAGCGCAGGAGTAGAAGAGACAGCACAGGAGTAGAAGAGACAGCGCAGGAGTAGAAGAGCCAGCACAGGAGTAGAAGAGCTAGCGCAGGAGTAGAAGAGACAGCGCAGGAGTAGAAGAGCCAGCACAGGAGTAGAAGAGACAGCGCAGGAGTAGAAGAGCCAGCACAGGAGTAGAAGAGCTAGCACAGGAGTAGAAGAGACAGCGCAGGAGTAGAAGAGCCAGCACAGGAGTAGAAGAGACAGCGCAGGAGTAGCTACGTGGCTGCTTTATGTTTACAGCAAGACCGTCACGAGATCCCAGTGACAATTTGTGGTCTCCTGGCTTTTTGCTTAGTACATAGAATGTAGCATCTGTCTCTTTTTACATCAAGCAATGGCCACTGTCTCTCCTGGTTAATGTCTGACTGCATCTGTCTGTCTCTCACTGTCACAGAGACATGCTCCACGGTGGCGCGAGACATACTGCAGGCAGGCGGTTCTGTGATCGACGCTGGGATAGCTGCTGTGCTGTGTCTCTCTGTGGTACATCCACATACCTCAAGTATAGGTAAGTTACCCTCACACAACACAGGACACAAACCGGGGCCCTATGTAACTGCCCCCGTGCTGTACACCAGAGTAACAGGAGGAGGGTGACCGGAGGAGGAGTGCAGGGGGTGATTGGGGCAGGAATGTAATAGGTGATCGGTAGAGTGCAGGGGGAATGGGGCAGTAATGTAATAGGTGATCGGTAGAGTGCAGGGGGGGGGATTGAGGCAGTAATGTAATAGGTGATCGGTAGAGTGCAGGGGGAATTGGGGCAGTAATGTAATAGGTGATCGGTAGAGTGCAGGGGGGGGATTGAGGCAGTAATGTAATAAGTGATCGGTAGAGTGCAGGGGGAATTGGGCAGTAATGTAATAGGTGATCGGTAGAGTGCAGGGGGGGGATTGAGGCAGTAATGTAATAAGTGATCGGTAGAGTGCAGGGGGAATTGGGCAGTAATGTAATAGGTGATCGGTAGAGTGCAGGGGGATGGGGCAGTAATGTAATAGGTGATGGGTAGAGTGCAGAGGGGATTGGGGCAGTAATGTAATAGGTGATCGGTAGAGTGCAGGGGGAATTGGGGCAGTAATGTAATAGGTGACCAGTAGAGTGCAGGGGGTAATGGGGTAGTAATGTAATAGGTGATCGGTAGAGTGCAGGGGGAATTTGGGCAGTAATGTAATAGGTGATCGGTAGAGTGCAGGGGGGGATGGGGCAGTAATGTAATAGGTGATCTGTAGAGTGCAGGGGGGATTGGGGCAGTAATATAATAAGTGATCGGTAGAGTGCAGGGGGAATTGGGGCAGTAATGTAATAGGTGATCGGTAGAGTGCAGGGGGAATTGGGGCAGTAATGTAATAGGTGATCAGTAGAGTGCAGGGGGTAATGGGGTAGTAATGTAATAGGTGATCGGTAGAGTGCAGGGGGAATTTGGGCAGTAATGTAATAGGTGATCGGTAGAGTGCAGGGGGGGATGGGGCAGTAATGTAATAGGTGATCTGTAGAGTGCAGGGGGGATTGGGGCAGTAATATAATAAGTGATCGGTAGAGTGCAGGGGGAATTGGGGCAGTAATGTAATAGGTGATCGGTAGAGTGCAGGGGGAATTGGGGCAGCTATGTAATAGGTGATTGGTAGAGTGCAGGGGGAATTGGGGCAGTAATGTAATAGGTGATCGGTAGAGTGCAGGGGGGATTGGGGCAGTAATGTAATAAGTGATCGGTAGAGTGCAGGGGGAATTGGGGCAGTAATGTAATAGGTGATCGTTAGAGTGCAGGGGGGATTGGGGCAGTAATGTAATAAGTGATCGGTAGAGTGCAGGGGGGGGATTGGGGCAGTAATGTAATAGGTGATCGGTAGAGTGCAGGGGGGGATTGAGGCAGTAATGTAATAGGTGATCGGTAAAGTGCAGGGGGTGATTGGGGCAGTAATGTAATAGGTGATCGGTAAAGTGCAGGGGGGGGGAATAGGGGCAGTAATGTAATAGGTGATCAGTAGAGTGCAGGGGGTGATTGGGGCAGTAATGTAATAGGTGATCAGTAGAGTGCAGGGGGGGATTTGGGGCAGTAATGTAATAGGTGATCGGTAGAGTGCAGGGGGAATTGGGGCAGTAATGTAATAGGTGATCGGTAGAGTGCAGGGGGTGATTGGGGCAGTAATGTAATAGGTGATCAGTACAGTGCAGGGGGTGATTGGGGCAGTAATGTAATAGGTGATCGGTAGAGTGCAGGGGGTGATTGGGGCAGTAATGTAATAGGTGATCAGTAGAGTGCAGGGGGGGATTTGGGGCAGTAATGTAATAGGTGATCGGTAGAGTGCAGGGGGAATTGGGGCAGTAATGTAATAGGTGATCGGTAGAGTGCAGGGGGTGATTGGGGCAGTAATGTAATAGGTGATCAGTACAGTGCAGGGGGTGATTGGGGCAGTAATGTAATAGGTGATCGGTAGAGTGCAGGGGGGGATTGGGGCAGTAATGTAATAGGTGATCGGTAGAGTGCAGGGGGGAATGGGGCAGTAATGTAATAGGTGATCGGTACAGTGCAGGGGGTGATTGGGGCAGTAATGTAATAGGTGATCGGTAGAGTGCAGGGGGGAATTGGGGCAGTAATGTAATAGGTGATCGGTAGAGTGCAGGGGGGATTGGGGCAGTAATGTAATAAGTGATTGGTAGAGTGCAGGGGGAATTGGGGCAGTAATGTAATAGGTGATCAGTACAGTGCAGGGGGTGATTGGGGCAGTAATATAATAGGTGATCAGTACAGTGCAGGGGGTGATTGGGGCAGTAATGTAATAGGTGATCGGTAGAGTGCAGGGGGGGATTGGGGCAGTAATGTAATAGGTGATCGGTAGAGTGCAGGTGGGAATGGGGCAGTAATGTAATAGGTGATCGGTACAGTGCAGGGGGTGATTGGGGCAGTAATGTAATAGGTGATCGGTAGAGTGCAGGGGGGAATTGGGGCAGTAATGTAATAGGTGATCGGTAGAGTGCAGGGGGGATTGGGGCAGTAATGTAATAAGTGATTGGTAGAGTGCAGGGGGAATTGGGGCAGTAATGTAATAAGTGATCGGTAGCGTGCAGGGGGGGGATTGGGGCAGTAATGTAATAGGTGATCGGTAGAGTGCAGGGGGATTTGGGGCAGTAATGTAATAGGTGATCGGTAGAGTGCAGGGGGGGGATGGGGCAGTAATATAATAAGTGATCGGTAGAGTGCAGGGGGAATTGGGGCAGTAATGTAATAGGTGATCAGTAGAGTGCAGGGGGTAATGAGGCAGTAATGTAATAGGTGATCGGTAGAGTGCAGGGGGGGGATGGGGCAGTAATGTAATAGGTGATCTGTAGAGTGCAGGGGGGATTGGGGCAGTAATATAATAAGTGATCGGTAGAGTGCAGGGGGAATTGGGGCAGTAATGTAATAAGTGATCGGTAGAGTGCAGGGGGGATTGGGGCAGTAATGTAATAGGTGATCGGTAGAGTGCAGGGGGATTGGGGCAGTAATGTAATAGGTGATCGGTAGAATGCAGGGGGGTGATTGGGGCAGTAATCTAATAGATGATCGGTAGAGTGCAGGGGGAATTGGGGCAGTAATGTAATAGGTGATCGGTTGAGTGCAGGGGGGATTTGGGCAGTAATGTAATAGGTGATCGGTAGAGTGCAGGGGGGATTGGGGCAGTAATGTAATAGGTGATCGGTAGAGTGCAGGGGGGATTGGAGCAGTAATGTAATAGGTGATCGGTAGAGTGCAGGGGGAAATGGGGCAGTAATGTAATAGGTGATCGGAAGAATGCAGGGGGTGATTGGGGCAGTAATCTAATAGATGATCGGTAGAGTGCAGGGGGAATTGGGGCAGTAATGTAATAGGTGATGGGTAGAGTGCAGGGGGTAATGGGGTAGTAGTGTAATAGGTGATGGGTAGAGTGCAGGGGGTAATAGGGCCGTAGTGTAATAGGTGATGGGTAGAGTGCAGGGGGTAATAGGGCCGTAGTGTAATAGGTGATGGGTAGAGTGCAGGGGGTAATGGGGCCGTAGTGTAATAGGTAGAGTTGGGCACTGATGGGTAGAGTGCAGGGGGTAATGGGGCAGTAGTGTAATAGGTGATGGGTAGAGTGCAGGGGGTAATGGGGTAGTAGTGTAATAGGTAGAGTTGGGCACTGATGGGTAGAGGGTAATGGGGCAGTAGTGTAATAGGTAGAGTGCAGGGGGTAATGGGGTAGTAGTGTAATAGGTAGAGTTGGGCAGTGATGGGTAGAGTGCAGGGGGTAATGGGGCAGTAGTGTAATAGGTAATGGGTAGAGTGCAGGGGGTAATGGGGTAGTAGTGTAATAGGTAATGGGTAGAGTGCAGGGGGTAATGGGGCAGTAGTGTAATAGGTAATGGGTAGAGTGCAGGGGGTAATGGGGCAGTAGTGTAATAGGTAATGGGTAGAGTGCAGGGGGTAATGGGGCAGTAGTGTAATAGGTAATGGGTAGAGTGCAGGGGGTAATGGGGCAGTAGTGTAATAGGTAATGGGTAGAGTGCAGGGGGTAATGGGGCAGTAGTGTAATAGGTAATGGGTAGAGTGCAGGGGGTAATGGGGCAGTAGTGTAATAGGTAATGGGTAGAGTGCAGGGGGTAATGGGGCAGTAGTGTAATAGGTGATGGGTAGAGTGCAGGGGGTAATGGGGTAGTAGTGTAATAGGTAGAGTTGGGCAGTGATGGGTAGAGTGCAGGGGGTAATGGGGCAGTAGTGTAATAGATGATGGGTAGAGTGCAGGGGGTAATGGGGTAGTAGTGTAATAGGTGATGGGTAGAGTGCAGGGGGTAATAGGGCAGTAGTGTAATAGGTGATGGGTAGAGTGCAGGGGGTAATGGGGCAGTAGTGTAATAGGTGATGGGTAGAGTGCAGGGGGTAATGGGGCAGTAGTGTAATAGGTGATGGGTAGAGTGCAGGGGGTAATGGGGCAGTAGTGTAATAGGTGATGGGTAGAGTGCAGGGGGTAATGGGGCAGTAATGTAATAGGTGATGGGTAGAGTGCAGGGGGTAATGGGGCAGTAGTGTAATAGGTAATTGGTAGAGTGCAGGGGGTAATGGGGCAGTAGTGTAATAGGTGATGGGTAGAGTGCAGGGGGTAATGGGGCAGTAGTGTAATAGGTAATGGGTAGAGTGCAGGGGGTAATGGGGCAGTAGTGTAATAGGTGATGAGTAGAGTGCAGGGGGTAATGGGGTAGTAGTGTAATAGATGATGAGTAGAGTGCAGGGGGTAATGGGGCAGTAGTGTAATAGGTGATGAGTAGAGTGCAGGGGGTAATGGGGTAGTAGTGTAATAGATGATGAGTAGAGTGCAGGGGGTAATGGGGTAGTAGTGTATTAGGTGATGGGTACAGTGCAGGGGGTAATGGGGCAGTAGTGTAATAGGTGATGGGTACAGTGCAGGGGGTAATGGGGCAGTAGTGTAATAGGTGATGAGTAGAGTGCAGGGGGTAATGGGGCAGTAGTGTAATAGGTAATTGGTAGAGTGCAGGGGGTAATGGGGCAGTAGTGTAATAGGTGATGGGTAGAGTGCAGGGGGTAATGGGGCAGTAGTGTAATAGGTAATGGGTAGAGTGCAGGGGGTAATGGGGCAGTAGTGTAATAGGTGATGAGTAGAGTGCAGGGGGTAATGGGGCAGTAGTGTAATAGGTGATGGGTAGAGTGCAGGGGGCAATGGGGTAGTAGTGTAATAGGTAGAGTTGGGCAGTGATGGGTAGAGTGCAGGGGGTAATGGGGTAGTAGTGTAATAGATGATGAGTAGAGTGCAGGGGGTAATGGGGCAGTAGTGTAATAGGTGATGGGTAGAGTGCAGGGGGTAATGGGGCAGTAATGTAATAGGTGATGGGTAGAGTGCAGGGGGTAATGGGGCAGTAGTGTAATAGGTAATTGGTAGAGTGCAGGGGGTAATGGGGCAGTAGTGTAATAGGTGATGGGTAGAGTGCAGGGGGTAATGGGGTAGTAGTGTAATAGGTAGAGTTGGGCACTGATGGGTAGAGGGTAATGGGGCAGTAGTGTAATAGGTGATGGGTAGAGTGCAGGGGGTAATGGGGTAGTAGTGTAATAGGTAGAGTTGGGCACTGATGGGTAGAGGGTAATGGGGCAGTAGTGTAATAGGTGATGGGTAGAGTGCAGGGGGTAATGGGGTAGTAGTGTAATAGGTAGAGTTGGGCAGTGATGGGTAGAGTGCAGGGGGTAATGGGGTAGTAGTGTAATAGGTAGAGTTGGGCACTGATGGGTAGAGGGTAATGGGGCAGTAGTGTAATAGGTGATGGGTAGAGTGCAGGGGGTAATGGGGCAGTAGTGTAATAGGTGATGGGTAGAGTGCAGGGGGTAATGGGGTAGTAGTGTAATAGGTGATGGGTAGAGTGCAGGGGGTAATGGGGCAGTAGTGTAATAGGTGATGGGTAGAGTGCAGGGGGTAATGGGGCAGTAGTGTAGTAGTGTAATAGGTAGAGTGCAGGGGGTAATGGGGCAGTAGTGTAATAGGTGATGGGTAGAGTGCAGGGGGTAATGGGGCAGTAATGTAATAGGTGATGAGTAGAGTGCAGGGGGTAATGGGGCAGTAGTGTAATAGGTGATGGGTAGAGTGCAGGGGGTAATGGGGCAGTAGTGTAATAGGTGATGGGTAGAGTGCAGGGGGTAATGGGGTAGTAGTGTAATAGGTAGAGTTGGGCAGTGATTGGTAGAGTGCAGGGGGTAATAGGGCAGTAGTGTAATAGGTGATGGGTAGAGTGCAGGGGGTAATGGGGCAGTAGTGTAATAGGTGATGGGTAGAGTGCAGGGGGTAATGGGGCAGTAGTGTAATAGGTAGAGTTGGGCAGCGATGGGTAATGGGGCAGTAGTGTAATAGGTGATGGGTAGAGTGCAGGGGGTAATGGGGTAGTAGTGTAATAGGTGATGGGTAGAGTGCAGGGGGTAATGGGGCAGTAGTGTAATAGGTGATGGGTAGAGTGCAGGGGGTAATGGGGCAGTAGTGTAATAGGTGATGGGTAGAGTGCAGGGGGTAATGGGGCAGTAGTGTAATAGGTGATGGGTAGAGTGCAGGGGGTAATGGGGCAGTAGTGTAATAGGTGATGGGTAGAGTGCAGGGGGTAATGGGGCAGTAGTGTAATAGGTGATGAGTAGAGTGCAGGGGGTAATGGGGCAGTAGTGTAATAGGTGATTGGTAGAGTGCAGGGGGTAATGGGGCAGTAGTGTAATAGGTGATGGGTAGAGTGCAGGGGGTAATGGGGCAGTAGTGTAATAGGTGATGGGTAGAGTGCAGGGGGTAATGGGGCAGTAGTGTAATAGGTGATGGGTAGAGTGCAGGGGGTAATGGGGCAGTAGTGTAATAGGTAGAGTTGGGCAGCGATGGGTAATGGGGCAGTAGTGTAATAGGTGATGGGTAGAGTGCAGGGGGTAATGGGGTAGTAGTGTAATAGGTGATGGGTAGAGTGCAGGGGGTAATGGGGCAGTAGTGTAATAGGTGATGAGTAGAGTGCAGGGGGTAATGGGGCAGTAGTGTAATAGGTGATGGGTAGAGTGCAGGGGGTAATGGGGCAGTAGTGTAATAGGTGATGGGTAGAGTGCAGGGGGTAATGGGGCAGTAGTGTAATAGGTGATGGGTAGAGTGCAGGGGGTAATGGGGCAGTAGTGTAATAGGTGATTGGTAGAGTGCAGGGGGTAATGGGGCAGTAGTGTAATAGGTGATGGGTAGAGTGCAGGGGGTAATGGGGCAGTAGTGTAATAGGTGATGGGTAGAGTGCAGGGGGTAATGGGGCAGTAGTGTAATAGGTAATGGGTAGAGTGCAGGGGGTAATGGGGCAGTAGTGTAATAGGTAATGGGTAGAGTGCAGGGGGTAATAGGGCAGTAGTGTAATAGGTAATTGGTAGAGTGCAGGGGGTAATGGGGCAGTAGTGTAATAGGTGATGGGTAGAGTGCAGGGGGTAATGGGGCAGTAGTGTAATAGGTGATGGGTAGAGTGCAGGGGGTAATGGGGCAGTAGTGTAATAGGTAATGGGTAGAGTGCAGGGGGTAATAGGGCAGTAGTGTAATAGGTGATGGGTAGAGTGCAGGGGGTAATGGGGCAGTAGTGTAATAGGTAATGGGTAGAGTGCAGGGGGTAATAGGGCAGTAGTGTAATAGGTGATGGGTAGAGTGCAGGGGGTAATGGGGCAGTAGTGTAATAGGTGATGGGTAGAGTGCAGGGGGTAATGGGGTAGTAGTGTAATAGGTAGAGTTGGGCAGCGATGGGTAATGGGGCACATTAGACTTACTGTAAGACAAGTGATTATAAAGCCAATACAATGACATCAATCTTCCCAAAATGCCCCCGAGACTCACACGTTCCCTAATACCCCCATATTCCCTTATGTACAACATGTATTCAGTATTCCCTTTATACCTCCCCAGAAGAGGACGCGGGGCCTGTGGTAGAACCCACATAATACATTGTATTAATAATGATTATTGCCGCGTGGAGGTAACAGGCTCCTTGTGTCTCTCCAGGGGGAGTCTTCTCATCCATCTACTATAACCGCACCTCACAGAACGCGTCCGCGCTGACTGCGATTCCCAAAGACGCTTCTCCCACAGGGTACGGGATTCCACTGGTGCTCCAGGGCCTGTGGTCTCTCCATCAGCAACACGGGAGAAAACCTTGGCGAGAGCTGCTCAGCGCAGCCGTTATTCTGGCCAATCAGGGATTCCTGGTGGACGACAACCTTCACGCAGCTCTAGAGGAGAACCGGAACACAGTCACCTCCTCTGCGGGTCTGCGCCGCCTCTTCTGCCAACACAACAACAGCCTGAAAGGTGTCGGAGCAACGGTAGAGAATACGCCACTGGGAAGCGTCCTGGAGCAGGTTGCGAACGTCGCGGCAAACTCCGCTCTCTCCGGAATTCTCATCCGCAATTTGCTAAATGACACTGGAGCCCCGGAACGGGAGAGGTTCTCCGAGGCGATTTCAGGGAATCATCCGGCAAGTGGAGATCCGCTGACACTTCACGTGGATGGCATGACGCTGTACAGCGCCGCAGAGCCCACGGCCGGAAAGATTCTCTCCGCCACTCTCCGTGAGATATATAACGAGGGACATGAAATCACCAGCAACCGAAGTTCTGAGATTCTGCTCAATGCCTCAAAGATCATGTACACTGCGGGTGGTGCCTGGCCCGGAGACCTTGCCGCCAGCCGCTCCCTGCAGCCGCCGCGCAGCCCGGCACCCGTTGGCGGCAATGTTATAATAGCCGACTCTTCCGGAGAGGTCTTTGTGATTTCCCTCACTCTCAACAGCACCTTTGGCTCTGGGATTGTTTCTCCCTCCACAGGAATCCTGCTCAGCGACTTCATCCAGGGCTCCGACTCCACGGAACACTCCGGCCCCACGTTCTGGGCCTGTCCATCGGTCGTGCTGCATGAGGGGGAGGCGGACGTACTCGGTGTCGCAGCTGCCGGAGGGAGTTCAGTGCCGTTCTCTCTGGCTCAGGCTATCATGAATCGCGTTCTCTTACAGAAGGACCTGGCGGACTCAGTCAGTGGGACCGCGTTGGACCTAACGTCAGACGGCTCTGACCCCTGGCTGCGGTACTTTGGTGTGAAAGGGGGAGAAGCGGAGCCCGTGGTGGCCATTGAGGTGTATGCGGAGCACGTTCATGTTGCTGCATCGCACACGCGGAGCACGTGCTGCCATCCTGCCGGACTGTAGACATTTAGATATATGGGACTATGGCGGCCGGGCTGCAGAGCGTAATAATATATTGTTTTTACAGATCACACGTCTTCATGTGTTTAATGGGGGTGTAGACAAAGCGTCGACCACAAAATGTCGACAGTCAGTGTCGGTACAGATAAAGTAACAAAACGGTGACCAGTCCTAATGTAGCAATGTACGAGATAGCGCCCCGCGGAGAGAAGTGCGCACAGTGACCGTCATGTCAGCCGCACTGACTCCCCATGTGACCTGCGGCCCTCCAGCTACTGAGGAACTACACGTGCCAGCATGGCTTGCCACAGAGGTGCTGTCAGGTTATGCTGGCATTTACAGTTCCACAGCGGCTGGAGTGCCACATTCATAATAGACAAATGTGCAAGAGAGCGTCCCAGTGAGAACTGCTGTAGAACTACAAGTGCCAGCATGGAATAGATATGTTTGACTGGCAGACGGGATGCCGGCTGTCACTATACCGACATCGGCATCCCAGTAGTGAGGACCCTCGCACGCTGGCTTCACTTGCCGCGGGTTATAGGTGACGTGAACCCACCAATCAGGAGGGTATATCCTGCGTTGTCCAGGACTACGCCGTCAGCCTTTCACCAGCTGTCGGCATTCTGGCGTCTGTCTCCTGAGTGCTGGGATCCTGCCAGCGTGGCCTGCAGCAGTTGTGCTGTTAGGGTATGCTAATACTGGCAGAGCATGCTGGTATATGTAGTTCCACTGCAGTATAACGGCAAGTTTATCTACTGAGCGAAGAACACTGCGCATAGTCACCCCCCCTCCCCCACTAGACACATGAGCACAGACTAACTGCCCCCCTACCACCCTGCCATAGTCCTATGCACAGACTAACTGCCCCCCCTACCACCCTGCCATAGACCTATGCACAGACTAACTGCCCCCCTACCACCCTGCCATAGACCTATGCACAGACTAACTGCCCCCCCTCCCCCACTAGACACATGAGCACAGACTGCCCCCACCCTGCCATAGTCCTATGCACAGACTAACTGCCCCCCTACCACAGACCTATGCACAGACTAACTGCCCCCCTACCACCCTGCCATAGACCTATGCACAGACTAACTGCCCCCTACCACCCTGCCATAGACCTGTGCACAGACTAACTGCCCCCCTACCACCCTGCCATAGACCTGTGCACAGACTAACTGCCCCCCTACCACCCTGCCATAGTCCTATGCACAGACTAACTGCCCCCCCTACCACAGACCTATGCACAGACTAACTGTCCCCCTACCACCCTGCCATAGACCTGTGCACAGACTAACTGCCCCCCTACCACCCTGCCATAGACCTGTGCACAGACTAACTGCCCCCCTACCACCCTGCCATAGACCTGTGCACAGACTAACTGCCCCCCCTACCACCCTGCCATAGACCTATGCACAGACTAACTGCCCCCCCTTACCACAGACCTATGCACAGACTAACTGCCCCCCTACCACCTGCCATAGACCTATGCACAGACTAACTGCCCCCCTACCACCCTGCCTTAGACCTGTGCACAGACTAACTGCCCCCCTACCACCCTGCCATAGACCTGTGCACAGACTAACTGCCCCCCTACCACCCTGCCATAGACCTGTGCACAGACTAACTGCCGTCCACCCCACTGGAGACCTGTGCACAGACTAACTGCCCCCCACCCTGCCATAGACCTGTGCACAGACTAACTGCCCCCCACCCCACTGGAGACCTGTGAAAACAGACTAACTGCCCCCCACCCCACTGGAGACCTGTGCACAGACTAACTGCCCTCACCCCACTGGAGACCTGTGCACAGACTAACTGCCCCCCACCCCACTAGAGACCTGTGCACAGACTAACTGCCCCCCTACCACCCTGCCATAGACCTGTGCACAGACTAACTGCCCCCCTACCACCCTGCCATAGACCTGTGCACAGACTAACTGCCCCCCTACCACCCTGCCATAGACCTATGCACAGACTAACTGCCCCCCCTTACCACAGACCTATGCACAGACTAACTGCCCCCCTACCACCTGCCATAGACCTATGCACAGACTAACTGCCCCCCTACCACCCTGCCTTAGACCTGTGCACAGACTAACTGCCCCCTACCACCCTGCCATAGACCTGTGCACAGACTAACTGCCCCCCTACCACCCTGCCATAGACCTGTGCACAGACTAACTGCCGTCCACCCCACTGGAGACCTGTGCACAGACTAACTGCCCCCCACCCTGCCATAGACCTGTGCACAGACTAACTGCCCCCCACCCCACTGGAGACCTGTGAAAACAGACTAACTGCCCCCACCCCACTGGAGACCTGTGCACAGACTAACTGCCCCTCACCCCACTGGAGACCTGTGCACAGACTAACTGCCCCCCACCCCACTAGAGACCTGTGCACAGACTAACTGCCCCCCACCCTGCCATAGGCCTGTGCACAGACTAACTGCCCCCCACCCCACTGGAGACCTGTGCACAGACTAACTGCCCCCCACCCCACTAGAGACCTGTGCACAGACTAACTGCCCCCCACCCTGCCATAGACCTGCGCACAGACTAACTGCCCCCCACCCCACTGGAGACCTGTGCACAGACTAACTGCCCCCCCACCCCACTGGAGACCTGCGCACAGACTAACTACCCCCACCCTGCCATAGACCTGCGCACAGACTAACTGCCCCCCTACCACCCCGCCATAGACCTGTGCACAGACTAACTGCCCCCACCCTGCCATAGACCTGTGCACAGACTAACTGCCCTCCACCCCACTGGAGACCTGTGCACAGACTAACTGCCCCCCACCCCACTGGAGACCTGTGCACAGACTAACTGCCCCCCACCCCACTGGATACCTGTGCACAGACTAACTGCCCCCCACCCTGCCATAGACCTGTGCACAGACTAACTGCCCCCCTACCACCCTGCCATAGACCTGTGCACAGACTAACTGCCCTCCACCCCACTGGAGACCTGTGCACAGACTAACTGCCCCCCACCCCACTGGAGACCTGTGCACAGACTAACTGCCCCCCACCCCACTGGATACCTGTGCACAGACTAACTGCCCCCCACCCTGCCATAGACCTGTGCACAGACTAACTGCCCCCCTAACACCCTGCCATAGACCTGTGCACAGACTAACTGCCCCCATCCTGCCATAGACCTGTGCACAGACTAACTGCCCCCCTGCCATAGACCTGTGCACAGACTAACTGCCCCCCACCCCACTGGAGACCTGTGCACAGACTAACTGCCCCCCACCCCACTGGAGACCTGTGGACTAACTGCCCCTCACCCTGCCATAGACCTGTGCACAGACTAACTGCCCCCCACCCTGCCATAGACCTGTGCACAGACTAACTGCCCCCCTAACACCCTGCCATAGACCTGTGCACAGACTAACTGCCCCCCACCCTGCCATAGACCTGTGCACAGACTAACTGCCCCCCACCCTGCCATAGACCTGTGCACAGACTAACTGCCCCCCTAACACCCTGCCATAGACCTGTGCACAGACTAACTGCCCCCATCCTGCCATAGACCTGTGCACAGACTAACTGCCCCCATCCTGCCATAGACCTGTGCACAGACTAACTGCCCCCCACCCCACTAGAGACCTGTGCACAGACTAACTGCCCCCCACCCCGCCATAGACCTGTGCACAGACTAACTGCCCCCCCACCCCACTGGAGACCTGCGCACAGACTAACTGCCCCCCACCCTGCCATAGACCTGCGCACAGACTAACTGCCCCCCTGCCATAGAACTGTGCACAGACTAACTGCCCCCTACCACCCTGCCATAGACCTATGCACAGACTAACTGCCCCCCCACCCCACTGGAGACCTGCGCACAGACTAACTGCCCCCCACCCTGCCATAGACCTGCGCACAGACTAACTGCCCCCCTACCACCCTGCCATAGACCTGTGCACAGACTAACTGCCCCCTACCACCCTGCCATAGTCCTATGTACAGACTAACTGCCCCCCTACCACCCTGCCATAGAACTATGCACAGACTACCCCCCTACCACCCTGCCATAGACCTATGCACAGACTAACTGCCCCCCTACCACCCTGCCATAGTCCTATGCACAGACTAACTGCCCCCCTACCACCCTGCCATAGACCTGAGCACAGACTAACTGCCCCCCTACCACCCTGCCATAGACCTGTGCACAGACTAACTGCCCCCCCTACCACCCTGCCATAGACCTGTGCACAGACTAACTGCCCCCCCTACCACCCTGCCATAGACCTGTGCACAGACTAACTGCCCCCCCTACCACCCTGCCATAGACCTGTGCACAGACTAACTGCCCCCCTACCACCCTGCCATAGACCTATGCACAGACTAACTACCCCCCTACCACCCTGCCATAGACCTATGCACAGACTAACTACCCCCCTACCACCCTGCCATAGACATGTGCACAGACTAACTGCCCCCCTACCACCCTGCCATAGACATGTGCACAGACTAACTGCCCCCCTGCCACCCTGCCATAGACCTGTGCACAGACTAGCTGCCCCCCTGCCACCCTGCCATAGACCTGTGCACAGACTAGCTGCCCCCCTACCACCCTGCCATAGACCTGTGCACAGACTAACTGCCCCCCTACCACCCTGCCATAGACCTGTGCACAGACTAACTGCCCCCCTACCACCCTGCCATAGACCTGTGCACAGACTAACTGCCCCCCTACCACCCTGCCATAGACCTGTGCACAGACTAGCTGCCCCCCTACCACCCTGCCATAGACCTGTGCACAGACTAACTGCCCCCTACCACCCTGCCATAGACCTGTGCACAGACTAACTGCCCCCCTACCACCCTGCCATAGACCTATGCACAGACTAACTGCCCCCCTACCACCCTGCCATAGTCCTATGCACAGACTAACTGCCCCCCTACCACCCTGCCATAGACCTGAGCACAGACTAACTGCCGTCCACCCCACTGGAGACCTGTGCACAGACTAACTGCCCCCCACCCCACTAGAAACCTGTGCACAGACTAACTGCCCCCCACCCTGCCATAGACCTGTGCACAGACTAACTGCCCCCCACCCCACTGGAGACCTGTGCACAGACTAACTGCCCCCCCACTGGAGACCTGCGCACAGACTAACTGCCCCCCACCCTGCCATAGACCTGCGCACAGACTAACTGCCCCCCTACCACCCCGCCATAGACCTGTGCACAGACTAACTGCCCTCCACCCCACTGGAGACCTGTGCACAGACTAACTGCTCCCCACCCCACTGGAGACCTGTGCACAGACTAACTGGCCCCCACCCCACTGGAGACCTGTGCACAGACTAACTGCCCCCCACCCTGCCATAGACCTGTGCACAGACTAACTGCCCCCCTACCACCCTGCCATAGACCTGTGCACAGACTAACTGCCCCCTACCACCCTGCCATAGACCTGTGCACAGACTAACTGCCGTCCACCCCACTGGAGACCTGTGCACAGACTAACTGCCCCCCACCCTGCCATAGACCTGTGCACAGACTAACTGCCCCCCTAACACCCCGCCATAGACCTGTGCACAGACTAACTGCCCCCCACCTGACATAGACCTGTGCACAGACTAACTGCCCCCCTGCCATAGACCTGTACACAGACTAACTGCCCCCCTACCACCATGCCATAGACCTGTGCACAGACTAACTGCCCCCCACCTGCCATAGACCTGTGCACAGACTAACTGCCCCCCTACCACCCTGCCATAGACCTGTGCACAGACTAACTGCCCCCCTACCACCATGCCATAGACCTGTGCACAGACTAACTGCCCCCCACCCCACTGGAGACCTGTGCACAGACTAACTGCCCCCCACCCCACTGGATACCTGTGCACAGACTAACTGCCCCCCACCCTGCCATAGACCTGTGCACAGACTAACTGCCCCCCTACCACCCTGCCATAGACCTGTGCACAGACTAACTGCCCCCCTACCACCCTGCCATAGACCTGTGCACAGACTAACTGCCCCCCTACCACCCTGCCATAGACCTGTGCACAGACTAACTGCCCCCCTACCACCCTGCCATAGACCTGTGCACAGACTAACTGCCCCCCTACCACCATGCCATAGACCTGTGCACAGACTAACTGCCCCCCACCTGCCATAGACCTGTGCACAGACTAACTGCCCCCCTGCCATAGACCTGTGCACAGACTAACTGCCCCCCTACCACCATGCCATAGACCTGTGCACAGACTAACTGCCCCCCTACCACCATGCCATAGACCTGTGCACAGACTAACTGCCCCCCTACCACCCCACTAGAGACCTGTGCACAGACTAACTGCCCCTCCTTTCCCGCTAGATACCTGTGCACAGACTAACTGCCCCTCCCTCCCTGCTAGAAACCTGTGCACAGACTAACTGACCCTCCCTTCCCGCTAGAGACCTGTGCACAGACTAACTGCCCCCCACCCCGCTAGAGACCTGTGCACAGACTAACTGCCCCTCTCTCCCCGCTAGAGACCTGTGCACAGACTGCCTCTCCCTGCCCGCTAGAGACCTGTGCCCAGACTAACTGCCCCTCCCCGCTAGAGACCTGTGCACAGACTAACTGCCCCCCACCCCGCTAGAGACCTGTGCACAGACTAACTGCCCCTCTCTCCCCGCTAGAGACCTGTGCCCAGACTAACTGCCCCTCCCCGCTAGAGACCTGTGCACAGACTAACTGCCCCCCACCCCGCTAGAGACCTGTGCACAGACTGCCTCTCCCTCCCCGCTAGAAACCTGTGCCCAGACTAACTGCCCCTCCCTCCCCGCTAGAGACCTGTGCACAGACTAACTGCCCCCCACCCCGCTAGAGACCTGTGCACAGACTAACTGCCCCTCTCTCCCCGCTAGAGACCTGTGAACAGACTGCCTCTCCCTGCCCGCTAGAGACCTGTGCCCAGACTAACTGCCCCTCCCCGCTAGAGACCTGTGCCCAGACTAACTGCCCCTCTCTCCCCGCTAGAGACCTGTGCACAGACTAACTGCCCCCCACCCCGCTAGAGACCTGTGCCCAGACTAACTGCCCCTCTCTCCCCGCTAGAGACCTGTGCCCAGACTAACTGCCCCCCACCCCGCTAGAGACCTGTGCACAGACTAACTGCCCCTCTCTCCCCGCTAGAGACCTGTGCACAGACAAACTGCCCCCCACCCCGCTAGACATGAGCAGACTAACTATCCCCCCACCACACTAGAGAGGAGTACAGACTAATTGCCCCCCTACCACCCTGCCATAGACCTGTGCACAGACTGCCCCCCTACCACCATGCCATAGACCTGTGCACAGACTAACTGCCCCCCACCTGCCATAGACCTGTGCACAGACTAACTGCCCCCCTGCCATAGACCTGTGCACAGACTAACTGCCCCCCTACCACCATGCCATAGACCTGTGCACAGACTAACTGCCCCCCTACCACCATGCCATAGACCTGTGCACAGACTAACTGCCCCCCTACCACCCCACTAGAGACCTGTGCACAGACTAACTGCCCCTCCTTTCCCGCTAGATACCTGTGCACAGACTAACTGACCCTCCCTTCCCGCTAGAGACCTGTGCACAGACTAACTGCCCCCCACCCCGCTAGAGACCTGTGCACAGACTAACTGCCCCTCTCTCCCCGCTAGAGACCTGTGCACAGACTGCCTCTCCCTGCCCGCTAGAGACCTGTGCCCAGACTAACTGCCCCTCCCTCCCCGCTAGAGACCTGTGCACAGACTAACTGCCCCCCACCCCGCTAGAGACCTGTGCACAGACTAACTGCCCCTCTCTCCCCGCTAGAGACCTGTGCACAGACTGCCTCTCCCTCCCCGCTAGAGACCTGTGCCCAGACTAACTGCCCCTCCCCGCTAGAGACCTGTGCACAGACTAACTGCCCCCCACCCCGCTAGAGACCTGTGCACAGACTGCCTCTCCCTCCCCGCTAGAAACCTGTGCCCAGACTAACTGCCCCTCCCTCCCCGCTAGAGACCTGTGCACAGACTAACTGCCCCCCACCCCGCTAGAGACCTGTGCACAGACTAACTGCCCCTCTCTCCCCGCTAGAGACCTGTGAACAGACTGCCTCTCCCTGCCCGCTAGAGACCTGTGCCCAGACTAACTGCCCCTCTCTCCCCGCTAGAGACCTGTGCACAGACTAACTGCCCCTCTCTCCCCGCTAGAGACCTGTGCACAGACTAACTGCCCCCCACCCCGCTAGAGACCTGTGCACAGACTAACTGCCCCTCTCTCCCCGCTAGAGACCTGTGCCCAGACTAACTGCCCCCCACCCCGCTAGAGACCTGTGCACAGACTAACTGCCCCTCTCTCCCCGCTAGAGACCTGTGCACAGACAAACTGCCCCCCACCCCGCTAGACATGAGCAGACTAACTATCCCCCCACCACACTAGAGAGGAGTACAGACTAATTGCCCCCCTACCACCCTGCCATAGACCTGTGCACAGACTAACTGCCCCTCTACCACCCTGCTACACACAACTATGTGGTCAGAATGTTCATTTATTGACTGCAGCTTACACCACTCTATGGGGGGTAATTCAGACCTGCTCGCAGCAGCAAATTTGTTAGCAGTTGGGCAAAACTATGTGCACTGCGGGGGGGGGGGGCAGATGTAACATGTGCAGAGAGAGTTAGATTCGGGTGTGTTCAAACTGAAATCTAAATTGCAGTGTAAAAATAAAGCAGCCAGTATTTACCCTGCATGGAAACAAAATAACCCACCCAAATCTAACTCTCTCTGCACATGTTACATCTGCCCCCCTGCAGTGCACATGGGGGGTCATTCAGACCTGATCGCACGCTAGGTTTTTTTGCTGTGCTGCGATCAGGTCAGAGCTGCGCATGCGTATGCACCGCAATGCGCCGGCGCGTTGTACGGGTACAAAGCGGATCGTTGCTGAGCGATGGATTTAACGAAGATTCTATTCGCACAGCCGATCGCAAGGAGAGTGACAGGAAGAGGGCGTTTGTGGGTGTCAACTGACCGTTTTCTGGGAGTGGTAGGGAAAACGCAGGCGTGTCCAGGCGTTTGCAGGGCGGGTGTCTGACGTCAATTCCGGCCCCGGACAGGCTGAAGTGATCGCAGCGGCTGAGTAAGTTCTGGGCTGTGCAGATACTGCACAAAATGTTTTTGTACCGCTCGGCTGCACATGCGATCGCACACTTGCAAAGCGAAAATACACTCCCCCGTGGGCGGCGACTATCTGCTCGCAGCGCTGCAAAAAGTAGCTAGTGAGCGATCAGGTCTGAATGACCCCCTATGTGCTCGTAACTACACGGGGGAGTCACATTATTATGAGCACCAGCTAATAGCCGGAGTAACCGCCATGTGCAGGATCATTATGACGGCGCGCTGCTCCACTGTGGTGCGTCGGTCGGTCCTCATGCACCTTTCTAGCCGACAATGGCACGTGGTGATACGGAGATTCCACGTCGGTTATTTGCAATGGTGCCATCTGTCCAGTCACGATAAACCTTCACCGCAGCAGCACGCGGACAGTTCAGACTGCGCTGTGTCAGAAATACCGCCGCCCTTGGCCCAGAAGCCGATTATCCCGATTTGCAACTCTGATAAATCGCCAGCGAGTGATACGTGTGTAGACGGCCTATTTCACCTTATATACCCACCGAGCCAGCGCACGCGACACATGACATACTTCATGGGCTACACGCTGCCGACGTCACATGTAGGAGGTGGTCATAATAATGTGACTCGACCGTATATATTGTTCATGTCGACACGTTGACCATGTTGTCATTCTGACATGGTCAAAGTGCTGACACATAAAATTTAGACATATAGGTACAATATGTGGACATGGATTCTTACCGGCAGCTTCTACTGCAATACGGTCCGGTCCAGTAGCTCGTCGACACGGGGCATAGGGTAAGTATCTGTTGTGGTTACTTCATTCTAGTTGCGGTAGTCCACACAAAACCGTGTAGTCCCATCTTTCTGTCCATCAGTGCTTGCGCAACATGTCTCGTGTCAACGGATGACAGGGCCATGGCTTCAGGGTAACGTGTAGCAATGTCCACCAGCGTTAAGATGTACTTCTTGCCCGTATGACTGGGAATAGCTAATGGTCCAACTAGGTCTATAGCAACATGGGCAAAGGGCTCCCCTATAATAGGTAATGGGTGCAGAAAAGCTTTCCGTTGGGGCTTCCCCAGTCTCCGACAGGTATCACAGGTGTCCCGATACTGCTTAATGTCTCTATAAATCCGTGGCCACATGAAATTCCGCAACAGTCGGGCCAGTGTTTTACGGGTGCCAAAATGGCCAGCTGCAGGGATGTCATGGGCAAGAGCTAGTAATTGTGCGCTGTATTGTGTAGGTCAGAGCTGGCCAAACCAGTCCTTGAGATCTACCAACAGTTCACATTTTCCAGACCACCTCTCTGGTGCACAGGTGTAGTCATTACTAAGTAAGATGTGCTGCATTCATTCCTAACTGACCATTCTACAGATCTCCAGGAGGCCTGGAAAACATGAACTGTTGGTAGATCTCGAGGACCGGTTTGGCCAGCCCTGGTGTAGGTACTACCAACTGTTTAGTAGGCATGACAGCTTCCTGTCCGGGCCGAGGAACGACCACTCGGTACAGTAATTCCTCTTCCCACACTATCTTGCTTCCATCTGTTTCCAACCCCAGTTCGGCTGTGCTCCTCAATTTACTCAGGGAGGGGTCAGTCTGTTGGGCCTGTCGGAACTCACTCGGGTCTACCTGTAAAGTACTGGATGATGGACTAGAGTCACTCACCATTGTCTGGGTAGGTTGGTTCTGGTCCATACAGTATCTGTCGCCTGGGTCACCTCTCTTCATGTTTGGCTTCTGGTCACCACCTGGATGAAGCGTATCACTAGTCCTTGTCCCAGATCATTCCCGAGGACTATCTTGGCTGGTAACCCCTTGAGTACGCCGACCTCCAGAATTCCTTGATCAGGTCCCCAGTCCAAATGTATCTTGGTGACGGGGATATTAGCCTGTTGTCCCCCAGGCGTGGCAATTTGTACATACTGTTGGTGAGGCCCCAGAATCTTGTAGGCCCTGTACCTGTTTATTGGGGGTGATTCCAAGTTGATCGCAGCAGGATTTTTGATAGCAATTGGGCAAAACCATGTGCGCTGCAGGGGAGGCAGATGTAACATGTGCAGAGAGAGTTAGATTTGGGTGGGTTATTTTATTTCTGTGCAGGGTAAATACTGGCTGCTTTATTTTTGCACTGCAATTTAGATTGCAGATTGAACACACCACACCCAAGGGTGGTCTTCAGTATGCCGACTGACGGGATCCTTGTAGGTGAGGTTTCCGAGCAGTACGGTAAAACTTCTCCAGCTCTCTCATTGCATTCTCCCCTTGACTGCTGGCCACAACTGCTGGCTGACTCTCCATGCTGATACTTTGTGTATTAGCTCCCTGGAAACACTACAGGAACTGTGTGATATCCCACCGCTGCCACCAAATGTAAGGATACCGGGTGACCTGGGCATCCTGGGGTTCAGAGATCACACTGTGGAGCGAGGACCTAGTTCAGATCTGATCGCTGGGCTGCGTTTTTTGCTGCCCTGCGGTCAGATAGTCGCCGCCTACAGGGGGAGGGTTAAAATCGCTGTGCGTCACTATGTGTTGCAGAGTCTCTCTGCGCAGCCCCGGACTTATCCAGTGCCATTGAATCCTGCTGATCAGGGCCGGAGCTGACGTCAGACACCCTCCCTCAAAATGCTTGAGCCCGTCTGCGTTTTTCCGGATACTCCCTGAAAACAGTCAGTAGCCACCCACAAATGGCCTCTTCCTGTCAATCACCTTGCGAACGCCCGTGCGAATGGATCCTCTGCACCATCTCGTCACTGACCACCGATGCCCATCGTAGCCGCCCGACGCGCCGGCACATTGCGGTGCATATGGATGCGCAGTTCGGATCTGAACACTCGCGGTGCGAAAGCGCACATCAGCGATCAGATCTGAATTAGGCTCAGAGTTACAATGAAAACAAGGTGATCTTTATTCAGAGACCCAGAAATCCAGAGACCAGCAAGCAGGATTATACTAATAAAGTCCACTCAGAGGTTCAGCAAAGTCCTCACCAGCTGCTCTATATCTCCTCCAGTCCTGGGCAGCAATGACCACTGTGGCAGGGTACACAGAGTGGCTAGTCACCGATGACACTGAGAGGGGCGACACCCCAACCTCCAGTGAGTCTAGCTGTGCACCATCACCTCCACACACACAGTCTCCTTCTCCCAGCAACCTCCAGTGAGTCTAGCTGTGCACCATCACCTCCACACACACACACACAGTCTCTTTCTCCCAGTAACCTCCAGTGAGTCTAGCTGTGTCCCATCACCTCCACACACACACAGTCTCCTTCTCCCAGCAACCTCCAGTGAGTCTAGCTGTGTCCCATCACCTCCACACACACACAGTCTCCTTCTCCCAGCAACCTCCAGTGAGTCTAGCTGTGTCCCATCACCTCCACACACACACAGTCTCCTTCTCCCAGCAACCTCCAGTGAGTCTAGCTGTGCACCATCACCTCCCCACACACAGTCTCCTTCTCCCAGCAACCTCCAGTGAGTCTAGCTGTGCACCATCACCTCCCCACACACAGTCTCTTTCTCCCAGCAACCTCCAGTGAGTCTAGCTGTGCACCATCACCTCCCCACACACAGTCTCCTTCTCCCAGCAACCTCCAGTGAGTCTAGCTGTGCACCATCACCTCCACACACACACAGTCTCCTTCTCCCAGCAACCTCCAGTGAGTCTAGCTGTGTCCCATCACCTCCACACACACACAGTCTCCTCCCAGCAACCTCCAGTGAGTCTAGCTGTGCACCATCACCTCCCCACACACAGTCTCCTTCTCCCAGCAACCTCCAGTGAGTCTAGCTGTGCACCATCACCTCCCCACACACAGTCTCTTTCTCCCAGCAACCTCCAGTGAGTCTAGCTGTGCACCATCACCTCCCCACACACAGTCTCCTTCTCCCAGCAACCTCCAGTGAGTCTAGCTGTGCACCATCACCTCCACACAACACAGTCTCTTTCTCCCAGCAACCTCCAGTGAGTCTAGCTGTGCACTCTCACCTACACACAACACAGTCTCTTTCTCCCAGCAACCTCCAGTGAGTCTAGCTGTGCACCATCACCTCCACACAACAGTCTCTTTCTCCCAGCAACCTCCAGTGAGTCTAGCTGTTCACTCTCACCTCCACACAACTGTCTTTTTCCCAGCAACCTCCAGTGAATCTAGCTGGGCACTCTCACCCCCACACACACTGGCCAGTATTTACTAAAAATCCAAGTTTGGTCGATTTGTGTTTTTTTTTTCTAAGTCCCAATCCGGGAATTCACTAAGCACCAATCTCGGCAGTGTTTGGACTATTCGTAATGGTTTGACTGACAACGTCCCGAAATACGAATGAATAGACCATCGGTCAAACGCGGCTGTTATTTCATAGAATACGGGAATTCACTATTCATTCGTATTTGGGTGTTAGTCTCTGAGGGCTCAAATGCGGTCGTATTTTTTTGCGATTCGTTAAAAAAAAGGGCAAAAAAATAGACCTGCTTTTTCCAGGCGAGTTTACATGTGTTGGCAATAAAAAATCACTCACACCTGAATTAGGATGCCTATAAAAGGATGTTAGGCCCATTTCAATACACCTACACTCAGAAATGGCAGCAGGACTGTGGGCCAGTGATATTTTGTGTGCTGTGGGATTCCTCAGACTCAGACATCAGCCTGTAAGTACCCAGGGCCAAGAAAATGAACATGGTCAGCAGGTTGTACAGGTTCCGCGGAGGCTGCGCAGGCCTCGTTTTTTTAGGGGGCGTTTAAACTTGAACGCATTGTCCGATGATAAGGTCATACAGATGTTCCGTCTAAATCGTAACAACATTTTCCGTCTGTATGACCTTGTCAAACTGGGCCTAGACCCTGAGACAGCACGCTCTCGCTCTGTCTCAGGCCTGCACAAACTCCTGGCTGTGTTGCACTTTATGGCTACTGGCAGCTTTCAGGCTGTGTCTGGGGATGTCATAGGAATCTCACAGCCCTCATTTTCAAGAATCTTAACACAGGTGATGTATACCTAACTACCTCTTCTGTTTTGCGTTTGTTTTAATTTCTCGGTGGCCAGTTCTGTCCTAAAATCTCAAGTTTATTCTTTAAAATGTTCACACAGGTTTTGGCTGTTTTGCAGCCCCACATCGAGGCCTCAATCTGCTTCCCTACCCAGGAGTCTCAGTGGCATGCCGTCAGGGTAGATTTCTATGAGCTGGCTGGCATGCCCAATGTGCTTGGAGCCATAGATTGCACACACATTCAGCTGAGACCACCTAGGGGCAGGCAGCACATATATAGTAACCGCCATTTTCAACACTCCACAAATGTGCAGGTGGTTTGTGATGCAAATCTCAAAATAATGAGTGTTGTTGCTGGTTACCCTGGGGGCTGCCATGACTCCTTCATCCTCAGTCAGTCATCCCTCTTTGATAAGTTGGAGGACGGACAAATGCCAGATGGGCGGCTGCTGGGTATGTAATTTGATATGTGTAGGCCTGCGTATACTTTGTTTAAATACAGGTGCAGATGTATTAACCTGTAGAAGGCATAAGGAAGTGAGAAACCAGTGATATGTACAAGGTGATAAAGGCACCAGCCAATCAGCTCCAATATGTAAATTAACATTTAGGAACAGATTGTCTGCTGCCTTTTTTTACCTTGCACATATCACTTGTTTTTCACTTCCTTGTGCCTTCTACAGGTTAATACATCTGCCCCACAGTGTGTTACTTATGTGTTGTTGTATCTTAACATGATTCACGTTACTATATCTGTCTTTTAGGTGATGGAGGATATGGCTGTTACTCTTGGCTTCTAACTCCATTGTCCCGACCTGATACCCCTGCTGAACACAATTACAATAATGCACATAAGTCCACGCGGAATGTGATAGAAAGATGTTTTGGTGTGCTGAAATCTAGGTTTCGGTGTCTGGATAAGTCTGGTGGTCTTTGTTGTATAGTCCCTCCAAGGTGACTCAAATTGTGTTCTGCTGCTGCTTTCTTCATAACATGTGTTTGCAACAACATCTGCCACATGTTGAGGAGGAGGAGGAAGAAAGCAGCCAGCAAGCAAAGGAATTAGAGAAATCTGGTAATACTTGGAGTACTGATGTAGGGAGGCAGGTTAGGCAACAGATCATAAATCGCTATTTCTAAGGTAAGCTTGGTTTGCTTATTTCATTTGTTGTGTCTTCATAAATAGATGTTTTGTGTTTTTTGCCAAAATCCATTACTCTGAATGTGTCTGTCTCCTTGACACATACAAACATACCCTCGCTATATGCTTAAAAAATGTCGCATGTGTATTGTGTGTTTTTTTAATATCAAAACAATAGATTATGAGTGGCATGCATTAAGTCTGGATAAGTGTTCGAAATCTTGCAGTGCTAATTTCTTACAAGCCAACATCAACCATTTAATATTTTACTTTATCATTGTGTGTAATGTCCTAATGCACAGGTTCACAAACTCGGCCCTCAGGACCACACACAGTGCATGTTTTTCAAGTAACACAGTAGAAGCACAGGTGTATGAATTACTCACAGACATATGTTAAAAGGTTCACAGGTGGAGCTAATTATGTCACTTGTGATTCTGTGAGTAGACCTGCAAAACATGCACTGTGTGGGTTCCTGATGGGCGAGTTTGAGAACCTGTGTTCCCAAAAAACACTCCTCAACATATAATATGTTAGCCTTGAGGAAAACATGTGTCCCTATGTGTGATGCAACATCATATTTAAGACTCACAAACTTACTGTAATCATGAATAATTTTTTTACTAATGTTTGATGCTGTAAACTTGATGATGTGTAAGTAAATACACAGTTTGCCACACATATACATTATTGTACACTTTTTTTTTTTTAAGGGTAAAAGTACATATTTGTTTGTTTCAGCATCATGTGTAAAAACATGCTTAATAATTTTTAACACACACAAACATGTCCCAACAATACTGACATTCATTTGGACAATGTTTTATAAACAAAACAAAGGCAACATATTACAAGCTTTTTACGCCACTCAATTGAGTTCATCTTGTAATGTTGTATAGATAAGAAAGCAAAAATATGTATCACTAACATTGTAATTTGGATTGTCTGCAGGCAAAGAGAATGATTGGAATCTAGAAAGAGTAATGATTAGAAAAAAAAACAAGTGTACAGTTTACTTCCTGCTAAAGACATTCTGCCTGGCTGGCAATTATTGTATCTGCAGGCAAAGAGAATGATTGGAATCTAGAAAGAGTAATGATTAGAAAAAAATCAAGTGGTCAGTTTACTTCCTGCTAACATGTATGTGTGGCTACATCAACATTTTCCTCCTCCAATACCCTAAAAAAAAGAAAAGGAATAAATGTGCGTACTATTTTTTTCTATTATTTTGGCCCACTTATAATTAATGATGTTAAAAAAGGGTCAAGGAGCTAAGTGTGATATTTTGTAAACCATCAAAAACACTTGCAAACTATTTTGTGTTAATTATCACAAATGTCTAACTTGTTTTTTTACGTTTTTTTGGGTGGCTGCTTGTCCTGGCCTTTGCCTTTAGCACTGTCATGTTGGCGTGCTCTGGTGGACCATCTTGGTGGTGATGAGACTGGCGTGATATTTGGAGTAGTCGTACCAGAACTGCTGGTTGTTTGCTGTTGGTGCATGCATCTGAGAGTTTCATTCAGGTTAGTGAGGGTGGCATTGAGTTCACGTGTAGCAGCATTTTGATTGTCTACTATTCTGATTAAACTTTCATTAATCTTTTGACTGTTTTGAAAAATGCTCATATAACTTTGCTGTTGTCTGTGCTGTTCTTCCATTAGTCTGTGCTGTTCTTCCATTATGCGCTGTAAGTTGCCCATGACCTGTGTAATGTCTGTACGCATGACTTCCATGGTATTGCCTATTCTGGTTGTTTGCTCATTTTGTCGACTCAGATTTCTTGAGATTCTTCTGAGGTGAGATGGTAGGCTTGCAAACATTTGTGTCTGCTTACGCAGGCAATCTTCATTAGTGGCCTGCTGTCTAGCCCAAATAGTCCAAAACACCTGATCAGGGCCTTGTGTTCCTGGTGTTGTTGGGCTGTGTTGTGGTGGTGGTGTGCTTTGCTGTGGTGGTGTACTCACAGGTGCTGGGGGGCTCATTCCTTGCGTTAATGGCTGCATTTCTAAGATGTTTGTCTCCTCCATGTCACTGTGTTGGTGTTGTTGCGGAGGGATGCTGTTCCCAGGACTCGAAGCTGAAATATTAAACATATCTACGTTAGCTATCCATTATGTTTGTGAAATGTTAAAAAATCACTACACATGGAACACATGTCATTCACTGTTGCTTTCAACTATTCTGCCTAGCAACATCACTCATAGCTTAAATGCATACATATGCCTGTTTGTGGCAAATGTGTCTGGTTACTTAATTGTGAAAGCAAACACTTTAGTTTTATTGTAGCTCACACATACTCCACCATAAAAAAACATTGTAATACATAATGTGTTACCTTATAGCTTTGTTCCAACAAACATAGTAATGTTTTTGAATGTATTTTGCAATGTAACCTCAAGCACACATGAGAGATTCAGAAAAAAAAAACTTTCAACAAACAAACCAACATGCTTTTTTGTTGCAGCATCTTATACCCAATGTCATACTGTATGACTCAAGTGGACATACATATCTTTACTGGATGTGGACAAGGACATTTAGTTTGGATTCCATTTCAGCTTTTACTTACTGCGGTAAGTATTTTTGTTTTGGAAGTGTTTTGACTTAATGCGGTTATGACTGATTATGATTATGTTCTGACATTTTTCACTTTGATTCCAGTTTGATACTCACAATCAAGATGAGGGGAGTGTGGATGACGTCTTGGAGGTGTGTCCAAAATTTGGAGTCGGGGGACAGAACATACGGATGATAATCTTCGTGACAGGGTAGCCTGCTGTGTTTGTGCCGGGACATACGACCTTGCTTTCTTTTCGGCCACAGGTTTTTTGTGGTGATGTCTTACAGAAGTGCCACGTCTGCTGCTCCATACTTCTTTTGATGGACCTTTTAATGAAAGTGCAATTTTGTTATGGCCATTCCTTTACAAGCATACCCTATACTACAATGGACACTTTACCTGCTTCCGCAGCGTCATCATCATCAGATGTGTTAGGATTTACTGGCCGACGAGTAGTACTGCTTTTTTCAGACACTGTATAAAATGAAATATATTCATAAATCATACTATTGTGTATACATCCACCCATTATGCTTATAAACATTTATACATTTAGAAATGCTTGGTTTTTAATTCAAACAAACATAAGGACCAGAAAGCCAAAAATTAAACACAAAAAACAACCAAAACACATATGCACTATGGCAACATCAAGACAGCCAAACATGTACAGGACACTGATATAGGCCACAAGTTCAAGGAAAGGTTTTTTATTTTTAAAAAAAAAAAGACAACTTCATTTTGTATTGATTTTAAAAATATTACAGATGCAATATCTAATTTGCTCTGTGATGTGGCACTCCAAAGACACATTACCAGTATATGACCAAAATATTTAAAAAACTAATTTTTGGGTAAAAAAATATGCAGTATGGTGTCACGGTACAAATACAAGCCAAAAAAAAAACAAAAAAAACAATAACATTCTCTAAAGATGACATTACACATGTAAGTGGTTTAAAAACAACTTTCCAGTACTCCAGCCTCTAACATGACAACGAATTTGTTCACTTAAAAAAACCATGGAACACATATATAAAACAGTCATAATCTAAAAAAAAAAAAACGCCCAAAAGGAACACATTATTGCAGGACAAATCAGAGACACACCAAGTCCAAACTACACATGCTAAATATCTGTCTGAAAAACACATGACATACAATAAAGTAAGATGTTACATTGGCTTTTAGCTAACACATGACCCAAAACAATGAATTTGCAGACACACACTTGAAGATGGGAGGAATATGCAACGTCACATGACACAGATTACAAAATAAAACATTTTAACACAAAAAAAAAAACCACATGCTCACCATTCTTCCTGGGCCTATCTGAATCCCGGACATGGGTTGCAGAGACAACTTCAGGAGGTATTACACTCCGCATGGGCTCCTCATACTCCAGATAACTTGCAATATAGGGCTGCCCACCACCGGTTTTCCGAGCAGACTTGGCCTCCTTGGCCATTTTGGACTTGACACGTCGCTTTATGTCATAGTACCGTTTGCGGCACGTGTCCTCCGTCCGCTTGACCACCCCCTCACTATTGACAGCAGCAACTACTTTCGACCACAACACCGTCTTCCTCCGTGTTGGCACCTTGGCGGACTCAGGCCCAAATAGCTGCCTCTGATACTTCATCAGCTCACGCACCAATGCCACATTTTCAGCAAAACTACACTTAACATTCCGCCCAGTCTTAGTAGTGGTGCGTGGCTGCGGAGCTCTCTGACTGTCACTGTCACTTGAGGCTGCTGCAGCAACCTCACCCACCTCCTCCACCTCACTAACACTCACCTCCTCCACCTGACCGACCTCCTCCCCCTCACTCACACCCTCCACCTCTGAGTCACACATAATTGTGTGTCTACACAGTTAACACAGGGAAAAAAAAAGACAAACAACACACTCCTCCACTACCACTACACAACTCACACACACACACACACACACACTGACAAGGTACTATAAAGAAAAATAACTTTGACTAAAAATGAGACAAAACCACAAAATATAAGACAACAAGAATGACAAGACGACTTTCAAACACAATACCACACTCAGAAATCGCTACCAACACTCCTCACCAAACCACAAAATCACCTACCTCCACAGCACAACCTCCCTCCTCCTCATTACTAACTAAACCCACGAGGTGCGGACGGTTTGGGGCGTATTTATATGGTTGCGCACAGACACTCCTACCATCTGAAACACAACCAATCACGAACGGGGATGAAAATCGAAACTGAAAGTGAAAATGCGGCCGCGGAAAAAAAAACCCTGCCGCGTTTAACTTAGGAAAAAAAGCTGCAAATCCAACAAAAACTCGTACGCAAACGACAATGACGGCCGTAAATGTGCCAAAAAAAACGACTGGCATCGACATCGGAAAACTCGAAAACCATAAAGTCGACTGCTTCGTAACTTTGCGTATATGGATTCAAAAAGTTGCATGAAAATGACCCCGATACAAAACGAGTTTAAACACTACACAAACCGACTCAAACACGGATATTAGTAAATATTGCCCACAGTCTCTTTCTCCCAGCAACCTCCAGTGAGTCTAGCTGTGCACCCTCGCCTCCATACAACACAGTCTCTTTCTCCCAGCAACCTCCAGTGAGTCTAGCTGTGCACCCTCGCCTCCATACAACACAGTCTCTTTCTCCCAGCAACCTCCAGTGAGTCTAGCTGTGCACCCTCACCTCCATACAACACAGTCTCTTTCTCCCAGCAACCTCCAGTAAGTCTAGCTGTGCACTCTCACCTCCACACAACAGTCTCTTTCTCCCAGCAACCTCCAGTGAGTCTAGCTGGGCACTCTCACCTCCACACAACAGTCTCTTTCTCTCAGCAACCTCCAGTGAGTCTAGCTGTGCACTCTCACCTCCACACAACAGTCTCTTTCTCGCAGCAGTCTCCAGTGAGTCTAGCTGTGCACTCTCACCTCCACACAACTGTCTCTTTCTCGCAGCAGTCTCCAGTGAGTCTAGCTGGGCACTCTCACCTCCACACAACAGTCTCTTTCTCGCAGCAGTCTCCAGTGAGCCTAGCTGTGCACTAACCTCCACACAACAGTCTCTTTCTCCCAGCAAACTCCAGTGAGTCTAGCTGTGCACTCTCACCTCCACACAACAGTCTCTTTCTCGCAGCAGTCTCCAGTGAGTCTAGCTGTGCACTCTCACCTCCACACAACAGTCTCTTTCTCGCAGCAGTCTCCAGTGAGTCTAGCTGGGCACTCTCACCTCCACACAACAGTCTCTTTCTCGCAGCAGTCTCCAGTGAGTCTAGCTGTGCACTAACCTCCACACAACAGTCTCTTTCTCCCAGCAAACTCCAGTGAGTCTAGCTGTGCACTCTCACCTCCACACAACAGTCTCTTTCTCGCAGCAGTCTCCAGTGAGTCTAGCTGTGCACTCTCACCTCCACACAACAGTCTCTTTCTCGCAGCAGTCTCCAGTGAGTCTAGCTGGGCACTCTCACCTCCACACAACAGTCTCTTTCTCTCAGCAACCTCCAGTGAGTCTAGCTGTGCACTCTCACCTCCACACAACAGTCTCTTTCTCGCAGCAGTCTCCAGTGAGTCTAGCTGTGCACTAACCTCCACACACAGTCTCTTTCTCCCAGCAAACTCCAGTGAGTCTAGCTGTGCACTCTCACCTCCACACAACAGTCTCTTTCTCCCAGCAACCTCCAGTGAGTCTAGCTGGGCACTCTCACCTCCACACAACAGTCTCTTTCTCTCAGCAACCTCCAGTGAGTCTAGCTGTGCACTCTCACCTCCACACAACAGTCTCTTTCTCGCAGCAGTCTCCAGTGAGTCTAGCTGTGCACTCTCACCTCCACACAACTGTCTCTTTCTCGCAGCAGTCTCCAGTGAGTCTAGCTGGGCACTCTCACCTCCACACAACAGTCTCTTTCTCGCAGCAGTCTCCAGTGAGTCTAGCTGTGCACTAACCTCCACACAACAGTCTCTTTCTCCCAGCAAACTCCAGTGAGTCTAGCTGTGCACTCTCACCTCCACACAACAGTCTCTTTCTCGCAGCAGTCTCCAGTGAGTCTAGCTGTGCACTCTCACCTCCACACAACAGTCTCTTTCTCGCAGCAGTCTCCAGTGAGTCTAGCTGGGCACTCTCACCTCCACACAACAGTCTCTTTCTCGCAGCAGTCTCCAGTGAGTCTAGCTGTGCACTAACCTCCACACAACAGTCTCTTTCTCCCAGCAAACTCCAGTGAGTCTAGCTGTGCACTCTCACCTCCACACAACAGTCTCTTTCTCGCAGCAGTCTCCAGTGAGTCTAGCTGGGCACTCTCACCTCCACACAACAGTCTCTTTCTCTCAGCAACCTCCAGTGAGTCTAGCTGTGCACTCTCACCTCCACACAACAGTCTCTTTCTCGCAGCAGTCTCCAGTGAGTCTAGCTGTGCACTAACCTCCACACACAGTCTCTTTCTCCCAGCAAACTCCAGTGAGTCTAGCTGTGCACTCTCACCTCCACACAACAGTCTCTTTCTCGCAGCAGTCTCCAGTGAGTCTAGCTGGGCACTCTCACCTCCACACAACAGTCTCTTTCTCTCAGCAACCTCCAGTGAGTCTAGCTGTGCACTCTCACCTCCACACAACAGTCTCTTTCTCTCAGCAACCTCCAGTGAGTCTAGCTGTGCACTCTCACCTCCACACAACAGTCTCTTTCTCGCAGCAGTCTCCAGTGAGTCTAGCTGTGCACTAACCTCCACACAACAGTCTCTTTCTCCCAGCAAACTCCAGTGAGTCTAGCTGTGCACTCTCACCTCCACACAACAGTCTCTTTCTCGCAGCAGTCTCCAGTGAGTCTAGCTGTGCACTCTCACCTCCACACAACAGTCTCTTTCTCGCAGCAGTCTCCAGTGAGTCTAGCTGGGCACTCTCACCTCCACACAACAGTCTCTTTCTCTCAGCAACCTCCAGTGAGTCTAGCTGTGCACTCTCACCTCCACACAACAGTCTCTTTCTCGCAGCAGTCTCCAGTGAGTCTAGCTGTGCACTAACCTCCACACACAGTCTCTTTCTCCCAGCAAACTCCAGTGAGTCTAGCTGTGCACTCTCACCTCCACACAACAGTCTCTTTCTCCCAGCAACCTCCAGTGAGTCTAGCTGGGCACTCTCACCTCCACACAACAGTCTCTTTCTCTCAGCAACCTCCAGTGAGTCTAGCTGTGCACTCTCACCTCCACACAACAGTCTCTTTCTCGCAGCAGTCTCCAGTGAGTCTAGCTGTGCACTCTCACCTCCACACAACTGTCTCTTTCTCGCAGCAGTCTCCAGTGAGTCTAGCTGGGCACTCTCACCTCCACACAACAGTCTCTTTCTCGCAGCAGTCTCCAGTGAGTCTAGCTGTGCACTCTCACCTCCACACAACAGTCTCTTTCTCGCAGCAGTCTCCAGTGAGTCTAGCTGGGCACTCTCACCTCCACACAACAGTCTCTTTCTCGCAGCAGTCTCCAGTGAGTCTAGCTGTGCACTAACCTCCACACAACAGTCTCTTTCTCCCAGCAAACTCCAGTGAGTCTAGCTGTGCACTCTCACCTCCACACAACAGTCTCTTTCTCGCAGCAGTCTCCAGTGAGTCTAGCTGTGCACTCTCACCTCCACACAACAGTCTCTTTCTCGCAGCAGTCTCCAGTGAGTCTAGCTGTGCACTCTCACCTCCACACAACTGTCTCTTTCTCGCAGCAGTCTCCAGTGAGTCTAGCTGTGCACTCTCACCTCCACACAACAGTCTCTTTCTCGCAGCAGTCTCCAGTGAGTCTAGCTGTGCACTCTCACCTCCACACAACAGTCTCTTTCTCGCAGCAGTCTCCAGTGAGTCTAGCTGGGCACTCTCACCTCCACACAACAGTCTCTTTCTCGCAGCAGTCTCCAGTGAGTCTAGCTGTGCACTAACCTCCACACAACAGTCTCTTTCTCCCAGCAAACTCCAGTGAGTCTAGCTGTGCACTCTCACCTCCACACAACAGTCTCTTTCTCGCAGCAGTCTCCAGTGAGTCTAGCTGTGCACTCTCACCTCCACACAACAGTCTCTTTCTCGCAGCAGTCTCCAGTGAGTCTAGCTGGGCACTCTCACCTCCACACAACAGTCTCTTTCTCTCAGCAACCTCCAGTGAGTCTAGCTGTGCACTCTCACCTCCACACAACAGTCTCTTTCTCGCAGCAGTCTCCAGTGAGTCTAGCTGTGCACTAACCTCCACACACAGTCTCTTTCTCCCAGCAAACTCCAGTGAGTCTAGCTGTGCACTCTCACCTCCACACAACAGTCTCTTTCTCGCAGCAGTCTCCAGTGAGTCTAGCTGGGCACTCTCACCTCCACACAACAGTCTCTTTCTCTCAGCAACCTCCAGTGAGTCTAGCTGTGCACTCTCACCTCCACACAACAGTCTCTTTCTCCCAGCAACCTCCAGTAAGTCTAGCTGTGCACTCTCACCTCCACACAAGTCTCTTTCTCGCAGCAACCTCCAGTGAGTCTAGCTGTGCACTCTCACCTCCACACAACACAGTCTCTTTCTCCCAGCAACCTCCAGTAAGTCTAGCTGTGCACTCTCACCTCCACACACACACACACACACACACACACACACACACCAACGTCCAGTGAGTCTAGCATACCCTCCAACATTTTACAAATAAAAATCGGTACAAATTAGGCCACGCCCCTTTTCCTATACTTTCAATGGAAGTTTGGTGAGCCAAAAATCAGTACAGACCATAAAAAAAAGGTACAGTACCTATTAAAAAGGTACAGTTGGAGGGTATGGTCAGGCTGTGCACTAACCTCCACACACAGTCTCTTTCTCGCAGCAGTCTCCAGTGAGTCTAGCTGGGCACTCTCACCTCCACACAACAGTCTCTTTCTCTCAGCAACCTCCAGTGAGTCTAGCTGTGCACTCTCACCTCCACACAACAGTCTCTTTCTCGCAGCAGTCTCCAGTGAGTCTAGCTGGGCACTCTCACCTCCACACAACAGTCTCTTTCTCTCAGCAACCTCCAGTGAGTCTAGCTGTGCACTCTCACCTCCACACAACAGTCTCTTTCTCGCAGCAGTCTCCAGTGAGTCTAGCTGTGCACTCTCACCTCCACACAACTGTCTCTTTCTCGCAGCAGTCTCCAGTGAGTCTAGCTGGGCACTCTCACCTCCACACAACAGTCTCTTTCTCGCAGCAGTCTCCAGTGAGTCTAGCTGTGCACTAACCTCCACACAACAGTCTCTTTCTCCCAGCAAACTCCAGTGAGTCTAGCTGTGCACTCTCACCTCCACACAACAGTCTCTTTCTCGCAGCAGTCTCCAGTGAGTCTAGCTGTGCACTCTCACCTCCACACAACAGTCTCTTTCTCGCAGCAGTCTCCAGTGAGTCTAGCTGGGCACTCTCACCTCCACACAACAGTCTCTTTCTCGCAGCAGTCTCCAGTGAGTCTAGCTGTGCACTAACCTCCACACAACAGTCTCTTTCTCCCAGCAAACTCCAGTGAGTCTAGCTGTGCACTCTCACCTCCACACAACAGTCTCTTTCTCGCAGCAGTCTCCAGTGAGTCTAGCTGTGCACTCTCACCTCCACACAACAGTCTCTTTCTCGCAGCAGTCTCCAGTGAGTCTAGCTGGGCACTCTCACCTCCACACAACAGTCTCTTTCTCTCAGCAACCTCCAGTGAGTCTAGCTGTGCACTCTCACCTCCACACAACAGTCTCTTTCTCGCAGCAGTCTCCAGTGAGTCTAGCTGTGCACTAACCTCCACACACAGTCTCTTTCTCCCAGCAAACTCCAGTGAGTCTAGCTGTGCACTCTCACCTCCACACAACAGTCTCTTTCTCCCAGCAACCTCCAGTGAGTCTAGCTGGGCACTCTCACCTCCACACAACAGTCTCTTTCTCTCAGCAACCTCCAGTGAGTCTAGCTGTGCACTCTCACCTCCACACAACAGTCTCTTTCTCGCAGCAGTCTCCAGTGAGTCTAGCTGTGCACTCTCACCTCCACACAACTGTCTCTTTCTCGCAGCAGTCTCCAGTGAGTCTAGCTGGGCACTCTCACCTCCACACAACAGTCTCTTTCTCGCAGCAGTCTCCAGTGAGTCTAGCTGTGCACTAACCTCCACACAACAGTCTCTTTCTCCCAGCAAACTCCAGTGAGTCTAGCTGTGCACTCTCACCTCCACACAACAGTCTCTTTCTCGCAGCAGTCTCCAGTGAGTCTAGCTGTGCACTCTCACCTCCACACAACAGTCTCTTTCTCGCAGCAGTCTCCAGTGAGTCTAGCTGGGCACTCTCACCTCCACACAACAGTCTCTTTCTCGCAGCAGTCTCCAGTGAGTCTAGCTGTGCACTAACCTCCACACAACAGTCTCTTTCTCCCAGCAAACTCCAGTGAGTCTAGCTGTGCACTCTCACCTCCACACAACAGTCTCTTTCTCGCAGCAGTCTCCAGTGAGTCTAGCTGTGCACTCTCACCTCCACACAACAGTCTCTTTCTCGCAGCAGTCTCCAGTGAGTCTAGCTGGGCACTCTCACCTCCACACAACAGTCTCTTTCTCTCAGCAACCTCCAGTGAGTCTAGCTGTGCACTCTCACCTCCACACAACAGTCTCTTTCTCGCAGCAGTCTCCAGTGAGTCTAGCTGTGCACTAACCTCCACACACAGTCTCTTTCTCCCAGCAAACTCCAGTGAGTCTAGCTGTGCACTCTCACCTCCACACAACAGTCTCTTTCTCGCAGCAGTCTCCAGTGAGTCTAGCTGGGCACTCTCACCTCCACACAACAGTCTCTTTCTCTCAGCAACCTCCAGTGAGTCTAGCTGTGCACTCTCACCTCCACACAACAGTCTCTTTCTCGCAGCAGTCTCCAGTGAGTCTAGCTGGGCACTCTCACCTCCACACAACAGTCTCTTTCTCTCAGCAACCTCCAGTGAGTCTAGCTGTGCACTCTCACCTCCACACAACAGTCTCTTTCTCCCAGCAACCTCCAGTAAGTCTAGCTGTGCACTCTCACCTCCACACAAGTCTCTTTCTCGCAGCAACCTCCAGTGAGTCTAGCTGTGCACTCTCACCTCCACACAACACAGTCTCTTTCTCCCAGCAACCTCCAGTAAGTCTAGCTGTGCACTCTCACCTCCACACACACACACACACACACACCAACGTCCAGTGAGTCTAGCATACCCTCCAACATTTTACAAATAAAAATCGGTACAAATTAGGCCACGCCCCTTTTCCTATACTTTCAATGGAAGTTTGGTGAGCCAAAAATCAGTACAGACCATAAAAAAAAGGTACAGTACCTATTAAAAAGGTACAGTTGGAGGGTATGGTCTAGCTGTGCACTCTCACCTCCACACAACAGTCTCTTTCTCCCAGCAACCTCCAGTGAGTCTAGCTGTGCACTAACCTCCACACACAGTCTCTTTCTCCCAGCAACCTCCAGTGAGTCTAGCTGGGCACTCTCACCTCCACACAACAGTCTCTTTCTCGCAGCAGTCTCCAGTGAGTCTAGCTGGGCACTCTCACCTCCACACAACAGTCTCTTTCTCTCAGCAACCTCCAGTGAGTCTAGCTGTGCACTCTCACCTCCACACAACAGTCTCTTTCTCGCAGCAACCTCCAGTGAGTCTAGCTGTGCACTCTCACCTCCACACAACACAGTCTCTTTCTCCCAGCACCCTCCAGTGAGTCTAGCTGGGCACTCTCACCTCCACACAACACAGTCTCTTTCTCCCAGCAACCTCCAGTAAGTCTAGCTGTGCACGCTCACCTCCACACAAGTCTCTTTCTCGCAGCAACCTCCAGTAAGTCTAGCTGTGCACTCTCACCTCCACACACACACAGTCTCTTTCTCCCAGCAGCTTCCGCCCTCCCACAATTCCCCCTTGCTGGCTCTTTCCAGCTCCTCCTTTCTGATTGGTGGATCGTGTTGTCAGTCTTTCCAGAGGGGAAAGAACACTCCCTTGCTGTCTGCTTCTGGCAGAGTCCTGTGTGTGACTGCTGCAGACTGAGGGCTTCAACTTAAGAACACAGAACTTGGGCCATAGGGTTAACGCTTTCCTTTTTAACATGAAGGCAAGTCCTAGACATCCCTCACATGCTGTACGTAACATTAGGAGACTGCAGGGACATGCTGAGTGCAGCTGTATCAGGACAGACAGCATCTCCCTGAGTTCCTCACTGTGACTCAGTCTCCCCGAGGTCATCACTGCCCGTGTCACCCCGAGGCCCTCACTGCGACTCAGTCTCCATGAGGTCATCACTGCCCCCCGTCTCCCTGAGGCCCTCACTGTGACTCAATCTCCCTGGGGTCCTCAATGTGACCCAGTCTCCTTGAGGTCCTCACTGTCCGTCTCCTCATTGTCTTCACTGCGATTCAATCTCCGAGGTCTTTGCTGCCCCCGTCTCCCCAAAGTACTCCCTGCGACTTAATTACCCTGAGGTCCTCACTGCGGCTCAATCTCCATGAGGTCCTCACTGCCTCGCCCCCATCTCCCTGAGGTCCTCACTGCGGCTCAATCTCCATGAGGTCCTCACTGTCCCGCCCCCATCTCCCTGAGGTCCTCACTGCGGCTCAATCTCCATGAGGTCCTCACTGCTCCGCCCCCATCTCCCTGAGGTACTCACTGCCCCATCTCCCCAAAGTACTCACTGCGACTCAATCACCCTGAAGTTCTCACTGTGACTCAATCTCCCTGAGTTCCTCACTGCCCCCGTCTCCCCGAGGTTCTCACTGCAACTCAATCTCCCCGAGGTCCTCACTTTGATCCAATCCCCCGAGGTCCTCACTGCCCCCATCTCCTCGAGGTCCTCACTGCCCCCATCTCCCCGAGGTCCTCACTGCTCCTGTCTCCCAGAGGTCCTCGCTGTGATTCAATCTCCCAGAGGCCCTCACTGTGACCCAATCTCCCTGAGGTCCTCACTGCCCCATCTCCCTGAGGTCCTCACTGCCCCATCTCCCTGAGGTCCTCACTGCCCTTGTCTCCCTGAGGCCCTCACTGCCCTTGTCTCCCTGAGGCCCTCACTGTGACCCACTCTCCCTGAGGTCCTCAGTGACCCCGTCTCCCCAAGGTCCTCACTGCAACTCAAACTCCCTGAGGTCCTCACTGCCCCCATCCTCAGATGGTGGCTCTTACACTGTTTATTAGAGGAACCTGTAATCCGCTGCTATATGCTATTGATATATTCTAGGGCGTATAAATGAAACCAGTGACATGTATACACCGACCAGCGTTATGAGCACGCCTACTGGTGGCGCATCTTCTCACTTTGACTTTTAAATAAACGATCAGATGAAACCAGCGCTCGCAGACGTGGAGGCTGAACAGAGCAGGAACCCAGATTAGCCATCTCTGGCAGTTAGCAATATTTTATTTCCCATAAAACAGGGCTGGTATTACAGAACACTGTAGCAGCTGCTTTATATTTTTATCATTATTTATTGCACTTTTGTTGTTTTATTGTAAAACATAAATCTTTTCCCCAACATGCCACTCCCGTGAGAGTGTCCCTGTAGTGCCCTGTAACAAACCAGTGCAATGGAGGCAGGCGGCTCCAGCTGTGATGTGCAATCACACAGTCCCATTCAGCTATGACATGCAATCACACAGTCCCATCCAGCTGTGACGTTCAATCACAGTGCCATCCAGCTATGACGTGCAATCACACAGTCCCATTCAGCTATGACGTGCAATCACACAGTCCCATCCAGCTGTGGTGTGCAATCACACAGTCCCATCCAGCTGTGGTGTGCAATCACACAGTCCCATCCAGCTGTGGTGTGCAATCACACAGACCCATCCAGCTGTGGAGTGCAATCACACAGTCCCAACCAGCTGTGGTGTGCAATCACACAGACCCATCCAGCTGTGGTGTGCAATCACACAGTCCCAACCAGCTATGGTGTGCAATCACACAGTCCCATCCCGCTGTGATGTTCAATCACACAGTCCCATCCAGCTGTGGTGTGCAATCACACAGTCCCATCCAGCTGTAGTGTGCAATCACACATTCCCATCCAGCTGTGATGTGCAATCACACAGTCCCATCCAGCTGTGATGTGCAATCAGACAGTCCCAACCAGCTATGATGTGCAATCACACAGTCCCATCCAGCTGTGGTGTGCAATCACACAGTCCCATCCAGCTGTGATGTTCAATCACACATTCCCATCCCGCTGTGATGTTCAATCACACATTCCCATCCCGCTGTGATGTTCAATCACACATTCCCATCCCGCTGTAATGTTCAATCACACATTCCCATCCAGCTGTGATGTGCAATCAGACAGTCCCAACCAGCTATGATGTGCAATCACACAGTCCCATCCAGCTATGATGTACAATCACACAGTCCCATCCCGCTGTGATGTGCAATCACACAGTCCTATCTAGCTGTAATGTACAATCGCAGTCCCATCCAGCTGTGGTGTGCAATCACACAGTCCCATCAAACAAAGTGTGTGGGTAACACCAGAGAGAGGAGTTTGTGGCCCCCAAGCTGTGGGAGTGGTGATCCAGGAACAAAAGTGGAGCGTTGCAAGTGACCCGTTACACTGCGCGAGTATCCGTAGTACACAGAGGTCTAGCTACGTCCTCGTGGCGTCCATCATACATGCACTGTAGTCCTGCCTCCTGACCACACAGACAGGCTGTGATTATCCCGATCACACATAATCTGTGACGTTCCCTGTTACTGTTGTTCTGTCCACGTGTCCTCCGTGGCCCATGTGGCCCTGCTGAGGAGTGGGTTATTAATGCACACGGTAGTCCTGAATGAGGTAATACTGACCACGCCAGCTGTTCTCCTGTGCTGGAGATGAAGGCAGTTTGTGACACTAATTGTCCAGCTCCGGCCACAACAGTCCCACGGACTAACAAATGCCGACACGGTCATGTGGCTCCTGTGTCAGCTGGTGCAGATGCTGTTTATAGAGACTGATCCGGGGTCCACCAGCCCGAGCTCCTCCTGCTCATTGACACACAGCTGGTAGCCACAGCCTTTCCGCCTGGACAGTGGTGCCACTCTCCCATCAGGCTTGGAACGTGGCGGGAGCAAGAAGCCGACACTGCCGGCGATCAGCATGTGCCAAATGCTATGAATGTAGAAGTAGTTTTCCTCCGTTTCCACGAAGGCGTACAGCGCCACGGCTGAGCTGGCGATAAGCGTCCCAGGGCACAGGTAGAAGAGCCACCGCTTCCATGTCGGGGGGTAACAGTGGCGCCTGCGTATGGTCCGGAACGTCTGTCAACAAAAGTAATATGCGTGTTACATACATAGTGACAGTGGTGGCCGACTGATACCCACACACAGGTATATATGTGTAACACAGGTGTATATGTGCCTGATGTATGCGTGTTACATACATAGTGACAGTGGTGGCCCCCTGATACCCACACACAGGTATATATGTGTAACACAGGTGTATATGTGCCTGATGTATGCGTGTTACATACATAGTGACAGTGGTGGCCCCCTGATACACACACACAGGTATATATGTGTAACACAGGTGTATATGTGCCTGATGTATGTGTGTTACATACATAGTGACAGTGGTGGCCGACTGATACCCACACCCAGGTATATATGTGTAACACAGGTGTATATGTGCTTGATGTATGCGTGTTACATACATAGTGACAGTGGTGGCCCCCTGATACCCACACACAGGTATATATGTGTAACACAGGTGTATATGTGCCTGATGTATGCGTGTTACATACATAGTGACAGTGGTGGCCCCCTGATACCCACACACAGGTATATATGTGTAATACAGGTGTATATGTGCCTGATGTATGCGTGTTACATACATAGTGACAGTGGTGGCCGACTGATACCCACACCCAGGTATATATGTGTAACACAGGTGTATATGTGCCTGATGTATGTGTGTTACATACATAGTGACAGTGGTGGCCCCCTGATACCCACACACAGGTATATATGTGTAACACAGGTGTATATGTGCCTGATGTATGCGTGTTACATACATAGTGACAGTGGTGGCCCCCTGATACCCACACACAGGTATATATGTGTAACACAGGTGTATATGTGCCTGATGTATGCGTGTTACATACATAGTGACAGTGGTGGCCCCCTGATACACACACACAGGTATATATGTGTAACACAGGTGTATATGTGCCTGATGTATGCGTGTTACATACATAGTGACAGTGGTGGCCCCCTGATACCCACACACAGGTATATATGTGTAACACAGGTGTATATGTGCCTGATGTATGCGTGTTACATACATAGTGACAGTGGTGGCCCCCTGATACCCACACACAGGTATATATGTGTAACACAGGTGTATATGTGCCTGATGTATGCGTGTTACATACATAGTGACAGTGGTGGCCCCCTGATACACACACACAGGTATATATGTGTAACACAGGTGTATATGTGCCTGATGTATGTGTGTTACATACATAGTGACAGTGGTGGCCGACTGATACCCACACCCAGGTATATATGTGTAACACAGGTGTATATGTGCTTGATGTATGCGTGTTACATACATAGTGACAGTGGTGGCCCCCTGATACCCACACACAGGTATATATGTGTAACACAGGTGTATATGTGCCTGATGTATGCGTGTTACATACATAGTGACAGTGGTGGCCCCCTGATACCCACACACAGGTATATATGTGTAACACAGGTGTATATGTGCCTGATGTATGCGTGTTACATACATAGTGACAGTGGTGGCCCCCTGATACCCACACACAGGTATATATGTGTAACACAGGTGTATATGTGCCTGATGTATGTGTGTTACATACATAGTGACAGTGGTGGCCCCCTGATACCCACACACAGGTATATATGTGTAACACAGGTGTATATGTGCCTGATGTATGCGTGTTACATACATAGTGACAGTGGTGGCCCCCTGATACCCACACACAGGTATATATATGTGTAACACAGGTGTATATGTGCCTGATGTATGCGTGTTACATACATAGTGACAGTGGTGGCCCCCTGATACCCACACACAGGTATATATGTGTAACACAGGTGTATATGTGCTTGATGTATGCGTGTTACATACATAGTGACAGTGGTGGCCGACTGATACCCACACACAGGTATATATGTGTAACACAGGTGTATATGTGCCTGATGTATGTGTGTTACATACATAGTGACAGTGGTGGCCCCCTGATACCCACACCCAGGTATATATGTGTAACACAGGTGTATATGTGCCTGATGTATGCGTGTTACATACATAGTGACAGTGGTGGCCCCCTGATACCCACACACAGGTATATATGTGTAACACAAGTGTATATGTGCCTGATGTATGTGTGTTACATACATAGTGACAGTGGTGGCCCCCTGATACCCACACACAGGTATATATGTGCAACACAGGTGTATATGTGCCTGATGTATGTGTGTTACATACATAGTGACAGTGGTGGCCCCCTGATACCCACACACAGGTATATATGTGTAACACAGGTGTATATGTGCCTGATGTATGCGTGTTACATACATAGTGACAGTGGTGGCCCCCTGATACCCACACACAGGTATATATGTGTAACACAGGTGTATATGTGCCTGATGTATGTGTGTTACATACATAGTGACAGTGGTGGCCCCCTGATACCCACACACAGGTATATATGTGTAACACAGGTGTATATGTGCCTGATGTATGCGTGTTACATACACAGTGACAGTGGTGGCCCCCTGATACCCACACACAGGTATATATGTGTAACACAGGTGTATATGTGCCTGATGTATGCGTGTTACATACATAGTGACAGTGGTGGCCCCCTGATACACACACACAGGTATATATGTGTAACACAGGTGTATATGTGCCTGATGTATGCGTGTTACATACATAGTGACAGTGGTGGCCCCCTGATACCCACACACAGGTATATAGGTGTAACACAGGTGTATATGTGCCTGATGTATGCGTGTTACATACACAGTGACAGTGGTGGCCCCCTGATACCCACACACAGGTATATATGTGTAACACAGGTGTATATGTGCCTGATGTATGCGTGTTACATACATAGTGACAGTGGTGGCCCCCTGATACCCACACACAGGTATATATGTGTAACACAGGTGTATATGTGCCTGATGTATGCGTGTTACATACATAGTGACAGTGGTGGCCCCCTGATACCCACACACAGGTATATATATGTGTAACACAGGTGTATATGTGCCTGATGTATGTGTGTTACATACATAGTGACAGTGGTGGCCCCCTGATACACACACACAGGTATATATGTGTAACACAGGTGTATATGTGCCTGATGTATGCGTGTTACATACATAGTGACAGTGGTGGCCCCCTGATACCCACACACAGGTATATATGTGTAACACAGGTGTATATGTGCTTGATGTATGCGTGTTACATACATAGTGACAGTGGTGGCCCCGATACCCACACACAGGTATATATGTGTAACACAGGTGTATATGTGCCTGATGTATGCCTGTTACATACATAGTGACAGCGGTGGCCCCGATACCCACACACAGGTATATATGTGTAACACAGGTGTATATGTGCCTGATGTATGCGTGTTACATACATAGTGACAGTGGTGGCCCCCTGATACCCACACACAGGTATATATGTGTAACACAGGTGTATATGTGCCTGATGTATGCGTGTTACATACATAGTGACAGTGGTGGCCCCCTGATACCCACACACAGGTATATATGTGTAACACAGGTGTATATGTGCCTGATGTATGCGTGTTACATACATAGTGACAGTGGTGGCCCCCTGATACCCACACACAGGTATATATGTGTAACACAGGTGTATATGTGCCTGATGTATGTGTGTTACATACATAGTGACAGTGGTGGCCCCCTGATACCCACACACAGGTATATATGTGTAACACAGGTGTATATGTGCCTGATGTATGTGTGTTACATACATAGTGATAGTGGTGGCCCCCTGATACCCACACACAGGTATATATGTGCAACACAGGTGTATATGTGCCTGATGTATGTGTGTTACATACATAGTGACAGTGGTGGCCCCCTGATACCCACACACAGGTATATATGTGTAACACAGGTGTATATGTGCCTGATGTATGCGTGTTACATACATAGTGACAGTGGTGGCCCCCTGATACCCACACACAGGTATATATGTGTAACACAGGTGTATATGTGCCTGATGTATGTGTGTTACATACATAGTGACAGTGGTGGCCCCCTGATACCCACACACAGGTATATATGTGTAACACAGGTGTATATGTGCCTGATGTATGTGTGTTACATACATAGTGACAGTGGTGGCCCCCTGCTACCCACACACAGGTATATATGTGTAACACAGGTGTATATGTGCCTGATGTATGTGTGTTACATACATAGTGACAGTGGTGGCCCCCTGATACCCACACACAGGTATATATATGTGTAACACAGGTGTATATGTGCCTTATGTATGTGTGTTACATACATAGTGACAGTGGTGGCCCCCTGATACACACACACAGGTATATATGTGTAACACAGGTGTATATGTGCCTGATGTATGCGTGTTACATACATAGTGACAGTGGTGGCCCCCTGATACCCACACACAGGTATATATGTGTAACACAGGTGTATATGTGTTTGATGTATGCGTGTTACATACATAGTGACAGTGGTGGCCCCGATACCCACACACAGGTATATATGTGTAACACAGGTGTATATGTGCCTGATGTATGCATGTTACATACATAGTGACAGCGGTGGCCCCGATACCCACACACAGGTATATATGTGTAACACAGGTGTATATGTGCCTGATGTATGCGTGTTACATACATAGTGACAGTGGTGGCCCCCTGATACCCACACACAGGTATATATGTGTAACACAGGTGTATATGTGCCTGATGTATGCGTGTTACATACATAGTGACAGTGGTGGCCCCCTGATACCCACACACAGGTATATATGTGTAACACAGGTGTATATGTGCCTGATGTATGCGTGTTACATACATAGTGACAGTGGTGGCCCCCTGATACCCACACACAGGTATATATGTGTAACACAGGTGTATATGTGCCTGATGTATGCGTGTTACATACATAGTGACAGTGGTGGCCCCCTGATACCCACACACAGGTATATATGTGTAACACAGGTGTATATGTGCCTGATGTATGCGTGTTACATACATAGTGACAGCGGTGGCCCCGATACCCACACACAGGTATATATGTGTAACACAGGTGTATATGTGCCTGATGTATGCGTGTTACATACATAGTGACAGCGGTGGCCCCCTGATACCCACACACAGGTATATATGTGTAACACAGGTGTATATGTGCCTGATGTATGCGTGTTACATACATAGTGACAGTGGTGGCCCCCTGATACCCACACACAGGTATATATGTGTAACACAGGTGTATATGTGCCTGATGTATGCGTGTTACATACATAGTGACAGTGATGGCCCCCTGATACCCACACACAGGTATATATGTGTAACACAGGTGTATATGTGCCTGATGTATGTGTGTTACATACATAGTGACAGTGGTGGCCCCCTGATACCCACACACAGGTATATATGTGTAACACAGGTGTATATGTGCTTGATGTACGCGTGTTACATACATATTGACAGTGGTGGCCCCCTGATACCCACACACAGGTATATATGTGTAACACAGGTGTATATGTGCCTGATGTATGTGTGTTACATACATAGTGACAGTGGTGGCCCCCTGATACCCACACACAGGTATATATGTGTAACACAGGTGTATATGTGCCTGATGTATGCGTGTTACATACATAGTGACAGTGGTGGCCCCCTGATACCCACACACAGGTATATATGTGTAACACAGGTGTATATGTGCCTGATGTATGCGTGTTACATACATAGTGACAGTGGTGGCCCCCTGATACCCACACACAGGTATATATATATGTAACACAGGTGTATATGTGCTTGATGTATGCGTGTTACATATACAGTGACAGTGGTGGCCCCCTGATACCCACACACAGGTATATATGTGTAACACAGGTGTATATGTGCCTGATGTATGTGTGTTACATACATAGTGACAGTGGTGGCCCCCTGATACACACACACAGGTATATATGTGTAACACAGGTGTATATGTGCCTGATGTATGTGTGTTACATACATAGTGACAGTGGTGGCCCCCTGATACCCACACACAGGTATATATGTGTAACACAGGTGTATATGTGCCTGATGTATGCGTGTTACATACATAGTGACAGTGGTGGCCCCCTGATACCCACACACAGGTATATATGTGTAACACAGGTGTATATGTGCCTGATGTATGCGTGTTACATACATAGTGACAGTGGTGGCCCCCTGACACCCACACACAGGTATATATATGTGTAACACAGGTGTATATGTGCTTGATGTATGCGTGTTACATATACAGTGACAGTGGTGGCCCCCTGATACCCACACACAGGTATATATGTGTAACACAGGTGTATATGTGCCTGATGTATGCGTGTTACATACATAGTGACAGTGGTGGCCCCCTGATACCCACACACAGGTATATATGTGTAACACAGGTGTATATGTGCCTGATGTATGCGTGTTACATACATAGTGACAGTGGTGGTCCCCTGATACCCACACACAGGTATATATGTGTAACACAGGTGTATATGTGCCTGATGTATGCATGTTACATACATAGTGACAGTGGTGGCCCCCTGATACCCACACACAGGTATATATATGTGTAACACAGGTGTATATGTGCCTGATGTATGTGTGTTACATACATAGTGACAGTGGTGGCCCCCTGATACACACACACAGGTATATATGTGTAACACAGGTGTATATGTGCCTGATGTATGCGTGTTACATACATAGTGACAGTGGTGGCCCCCTGATACCCACACACAGGTATATATGTGTAACACAGGTGTATATGTGCTTGATGTATGCGTGTTACATACATAGTGACAGTGGTGGCCCCGATACCCACACACAGGTATATATGTGTAACACAGGTGTATATGTGCCTGATGTATGCCTGTTACATACATAGTGACAGCGGTGGCCCCGATACCCACACACAGGTATATATGTGTAACACAGGTGTATATGTGCCTGATGTATGCGTGTTACATACATAGTGACAGTGGTGGCCCCCTGATACCCACACACAGGTATATATGTGTAAAACAGGTGTATATGTGCCTGATGTATGCGTGTTACATACATAGTGACAGTGGTGGCCCCCTGATACCCACACACAGGTATATATGTGTAACACAGGTGTATATGTGCCTGATGTATGCGTGTTACATACATAGTGACAGTGGTGGCCCCCTGATACCCACACACAGGTATATATGTGTAATACAGGTGTATATGTGCCTGATGTATGCGTGTTACATACATAGTGACAGTGGTGGCCCCCTGATACCCACACACAGGTATATATGTGTAACACAGGTGTATATGTGCCTGATGTATGTGTGTTACATACATAGTGACAGTGGTGGCCCCGATACCCACACACAGGTATATATGTGTAACACAGGTGTATATGTGCCTGATGTATGTGTGTTACATACATAGTGACAGTGGTGGCCCCCTGATACCCACACACAGGTATATATGTGCAACACAGGTGTATATGTGCCTGATGTATGTGTGTTACATACATAGTGACAGTGGTGGCCCCCTGATACCCACACACAGGTATATATGTGTAACACAGGTGTATATGTGCCTGATGTATGCGTGTTACATACATAGTGACAGTGGTGGCCCCCTGATACCCACACACAGGTATATATGTGTAACACAGGTGTATATGTGCCTGATGTATGTGTGTTACATACATAGTGACAGTGGTGGCCCCTGATACCCACACACAGGTATATATGTGTAACACAGGTGTATATGTGCCTGATGTATGTGTGTTACATACATAGTGACAGTGGTGGCCCCCTGCTACCCACACACAGGTATATATGTGTAACACAGGTGTATATGTGCCTGATGTATGTGTGTTACATACATAGTGACAGTGGTGGCCCCCTGATACCCACACACAGGTATATATATGTGTAACACAGGTGTATATGTGCCTTATGTATGTGTGTTACATACATAGTGACAGTGGTGGCCCCCTGATACACACACACAGGTATATATGTGTAACACAGGTGTATATGTGCCTGATGTATGCGTGTTACATACATAGTGACAGTGGTGGCCCCCTGATACCCACACACAGGTATATATGTGTAACACAGGTGTATATGTGTTTGATGTATGCGTGTTACATACATAGTGACAGTGGTGGCCCCGATACCCACACACAGGTATATATGTGTAACACAGGTGTATATGTGCTTGATGTATGCCTGTTACATACATAGTGACAGTGATGGCCCCCTGATACCCACACACAGGTATATATGTGTAACACAGGTGTATATGTGCCTGATGTATGTGTGTTACATACATAGTGACAGTGGTGGCCCCCTGATACCCACACACAGGTATATATGTGTAACACAGGTGTATATGTGCTTGATGTACGCGTGTTACATACATAGTGACAGTGGTGGCCCCCTGATACCCACACACAGGTATATATGTGTAACACAGGTGTATATGTGCCTGATGTATGCGTGTTACATACATAGTGACAGTGGTGGCCCCCTGATACCCACACACAGGTATATATGTGTAACACAGGTGTATATGTGCCTGATGTATGCGTGTTACATACATAGTGACAGTGGTGGCCCCCTGATACCCACACACAGTTATATATATGTGTAACACAGGTGTATATGTGCTTGATGTATGCGTGTTACATATACAGTGACAGTGGTGGCCCCGATACCCACACACAGGTATATATGTGTAACACAGGTGTATATGTGCCTGATGTATGTGTGTTACATACATAGTGACAGTGGTGGCCCCCTGATACCCACACACAGGTATATATGTGTAACACAGGTGTATATGTGCCTGATGTATGCGTGTTACATACATAGTGACAGTGGTGGCCCCCTGATACCCACACACAGGTATATATGTGTAACACAGGTGTATATGTGCCTGATGTATGCGTGTTACATACATAGTGACATTGGTGGCCCCCTGACACCCACACACAGGTATATATATGTGTAACACAGGTGTATATGTGCTTGATGTATGCGTGTTACATATACAGTGACAGTGGTGGCCCCCTGATACCCACACACAGGTATATATGTGTAACACAGGTGTATATGTGCCTGATGTATGCGTGTTACATACATAGTGACAGTGGTGGCCCCCTGATACCCACACACAGGTATATATGTGTAACACAGGTGTATATGTGCCTGATGTATGTGTGTTACATACATAGTGACAGTGGTGGCCCCCTGATACCCACACACAGGTATATATGTGTAATACAGGTGTATATGTGCCTGATGTATGTGTGTTACATACATAGTGACAGTGGTGGCCCCCTGATACCCACACACAGGTATATATGTGTAACACAGGTGTATATGTGCCTGATGTATGTGTGTTACATACATAGTGACAGTGGTGGCCCCCTGATACCCACACACAGGTATATATGTGTAATACAGGTGTATATGTGCCTGATGTATGTGTGTTACATACATAGTGACAGTGGTGGCCCCCTGATACCCACACACAGGTATATATGTGTAACACAGGTGTATATGTGCCTGATGTATGTGTGTTACATACATAGTGACAGTGGTGGCCCCCTGATACCCACACACAGGTATATATGTGTAACACAGGTGTATATGTGCCTGATGTATGCGTGTTACATACATAGTGACAGTGGTGGCCCCCTGATACCCACACACAGGTATATATATGTGTAACACAGGTGTATATGTGCCTTATGTATGTGTGTTACATACATAGTGACAGTGGTGGCCCCCTGATACCCACACACAGGTATATATGTGTAATACAGGTGTATATGTGCCTGATGTATGCGTGTTACATACATAGTGACAGTGGTGGCCCCCGATACCCACACACAGGTATATATGTGTAACACAGGTGTATATGTGCCTGATGTATGTGTGTTACATACATAGTGACAGTGGTGGCCCCCTGATACCCACACACAGGTATATATGTGTAACACAGGTGTATATGTGCCTGATGTATGCGTATTACATACATAGTGACAGTGGTGGCCCCCTGATACCCACACACAGGTATATATGTGTAACACAGGTGTATATGTGCCTGATGTATGCGTGTTACATACATAGTGACAGTGGTGGCCCCCTGATACCCACACACAGGTATATATGTGTAACACAGGTGTATATGTGCCTGATGTATGCGTGTTACATACATAGTGACAGTGGTGGCCCCCTGATACCCACACAGGTGTATATGTGCCTGATGTATGTGTGTTACATACATAGTGACAGCGGTGGCCCCCTGATACCCACACACAGGTATATATGTGTAATACAGGTGTATATGTGCTTGATGTATGTGTGTTACATACATAGTGACAGTGGTGGCCCCGATACCCACACACAGGTATATATGTGTAACACAGGTGTATATGTGCCTGATGTATGTGTGTTACATACATAGTGACAGTGGTGGCCCCCTGATACCCACACACAGGTATATATGTGTAACACAGGTGTATATGTGCCTGATGTATGTGTGTTACATACATAGTGACAGTGGTGGCCCCCTGATACCCACACACAGGTATATATGTGCAACACAGGTGTATATGTGCCTGATGTATGTGTGTTACATACATAGTGACAGTGGTGGCCCCCTGATACCCACACACAGGTATATATGTGTAACACAGGTGTATATGTGCCTGATGTATGCGTGTTACATACATAGTGACAGTGGTGGCCCCCTGATACCCACACACAGGTATATATGTGTAACACAGGTGTATATGTGCCTGATGTATGTGTGTTACATACATAGTGACAGTGGTGGCCCCTGATACCCACACACAGGTATATATGTGTAACACAGGTGTATATGTGCCTGATGTATGTGTGTTACATACATAGTGACAGTGGTGGCCCCCTGCTACCCACACACAGGTATATATGTGTAACACAGGTGTATATGTGCCTGATGTATGTGTGTTACATACATAGTGACAGTGGTGGCCCCCTGATACCCACACACAGGTATATATATGTGTAACACAGGTGTATATGTGCCTTATGTATGTGTGTTACATACATAGTGACAGTGGTGGCCCCCTGATACACACACACAGGTATATATGTGTAACACAGGTGTATATGTGCCTGATGTATGCGTGTTACATACATAGTGACAGTGGTGGCCCCCTGATACCCACACACAGGTATATATGTGTAACACAGGTGTATATGTGTTTGATGTATGCGTGTTACATACATAGTGACAGTGGTGGCCCCGATACCCACACACAGGTATATATGTGTAACACAGGTGTATATGTGCTTGATGTATGCCTGTTACATACATAGTGACAGTGATGGCCCCCTGATACCCACACACAGGTATATATGTGTAACACAGGTGTATATGTGCCTGATGTATGTGTGTTACATACATAGCGACAGTGGTGGCCCCCTGATACCCACACACAGGTATATATGTGTAACACAGGTGTATATGTGCTTGATGTACGCGTGTTACATACATAGTGACAGTGGTGGCCCCCTGATACCCACACACAGGTATATATGTGTAACACAGGTGTATATGTGCCTGATGTATGCGTGTTACATACATAGTGACAGTGGTGGCCCCCTGATACCCACACACAGGTATATATGTGTAACACAGGTGTATATGTGCCTGATGTATGCGTGTTACATACATAGTGACAGTGGTGGCCCCCTGATACCCACACACAGTTATATATATGTGTAACACAGGTGTATATGTGCTTGATGTATGCGTGTTACATATACAGTGACAGTGGTGGCCCCCTGATACCCACACACAGGTATATATGTGTAACACAGGTGTATATGTGCCTGATGTATGTGTGTTACATACATAGTGACAGTGGTGGCCCCCTGATACCCACACACAGGTATATATGTGTAACACAGGTGTATATGTGCCTGATGTATGCGTGTTACATACATAGTGACAGTGGTGGCCCCCTGATACCCACACACAGGTATATATGTGTAACACAGGTGTATATGTGCCTGATGTATGCGTGTTACATACATAGTGACAGTGGTGGCCCCCTGATACCCACACACAGGTATATATGTGTAACACAGGTGTATATGTGCCTGATGTATGTGTGTTACATACATAGTGACAGTGGTGGCCCCCTGATACCCACACACAGGTATATATGTGTAATACAGGTGTATATGTGCCTGATGTATGTGTGTTACATACATAGTGACAGTGGTGGCCCCCTGATACCCACACACAGGTATATATGTGTAACACAGGTGTATATGTGCCTGATGTATGTGTGTTACATACATAGTGACAGTGGTGGCCCCCTGATACCCACACACAGGTATATATGTGTAATACAGGTGTATATGTGCCTGATGTATGTGTGTTACATACATAGTGACAGTGGTGGCCCCCTGATACCCACACACAGGTATATATGTGTAACACAGGTGTATATGTGCCTGATGTATGTGTGTTACATACATAGTGACAGTGGTGGCCCCCTGATACCCACACACAGGTATATATGTGTAACACAGGTGTATATGTGCCTGATGTATGCGTGTTACATACATAGTGACAGTGGTGGCCCCCTGATACCCACACACAGGTATATATATGTGTAACACAGGTGTATATGTGCCTTATGTATGTGTGTTACATACATAGTGACAGTGGTGGCCCCCTGATACCCACACACAGGTATATATGTGTAATACAGGTGTATATGTGCCTGATGTATGCGTGTTACATACATAGTGACAGTGGTGGCCCCTGATACCCACACACAGGTATATATGTGTAACACAGGTGTATATGTGCCTGATGTATGTGTGTTACATACATAGTGACAGTGGTGGCCCCCTGATACCCACACACAGGTATATATGTGTAACACAGGTGTATATGTGCCTGATGTATGCGTATTACATACATAGTGACAGTGGTGGCCCCCTGATACCCACACACAGGTATATATGTGTAACACAGGTGTATATGTGCCTGATGTATGCGTGTTACATACATAGTGACAGTGGTGGCCCCCTGATACCCACACACAGGTATATATGTGTAACACAGGTGTATATGTGCCTGATGTATGCGTGTTACATACATAGTGACAGTGGTGGCCCCCTGATACCCACACAGGTGTATATGTGCCTGATGTATGTGTGTTACATACATAGTGACAGCGGTGGCCCCCTGATACCCACACACAGGTATATATGTGTAATACAGGTGTATATGTGCTTGATGTATGTGTGTTACATACATAGTGACAGTGGTGGCCCCGATACCCACACACAGGTATATATGTGTAACACAGGTGTATATGTGCCTGATGTATGTGTGTTACATACATAGTGACAGTGGTGGCCCCCTGATACCCACACACAGGTATATATGTGTAACACAGGTGTATATGTGCCTGATGTATGTGTGTTACATACACAGTGACAGTGGTGGCCCCGATACCCACACTCAGGTATATATGTGTAACACAGGTGTATATGTGCCTGATGTATGTGTGTTACATACATAGTGACAGTGGTGGCCCCCTGATACCCACACACAGGTATATATGTGTAACACAGGTGTATATGTGCCTGATGTATGTGTGTTACATACATAGTGACAGTGGTGGCCCCCTGATACCCACACACAGGTATATATGTGTAACACAGGTGTATATGTGCCTGATGTATGCGTGTTACATACACAGTGACAGCGGTGGCCCCCTGATACCCACACACAGGTATATATGTGTAACACAGGTGTATATGTGCTTGATGTATGTGTGTTACATACATAGTGACACTGGTGGCCCCGATACCCACACACAGGTATATATGTGTAACACAGGTGTATATGTGCCTGATGTATGTGTTTTACATACATAGTGACAGTGGTGGCCCCGATACCCATACACAGGTATATATGTGTAATACAGGTATATATGTGCCTGATATACGTGTGTTACATACATAGTGACAGTGGTGGCCCCGATACCCATACACAGGTATATATGTGTAATACAGGTGTATATGTGCCTAATGTAATGTAAGCTATGTGTGGAAGGGCGTGCAGCGAAGGACGCCTGTCCCCTCACAGGTACCTATGACGGGGGTCTGCCTGTATACCTGACATTGTCTCCCGGCCACGTGTGTGCTGCTCAGTGTGAGGTTCCTGTGTGACAATGACACAGAGCGGGTAATGAGAGACCTTACCCAAGCTATAGCCATTATGCCCACAGCGAACAGACTGGGTCCCAGGAGGTTCCAGAGCCCATGACGGTCCAGCTGGAGAGCCATCGACAGTAACATCACCCCCAGCAGGTAGAGGACCTGTTCCGTAACAGAGAAGAAGGTCAGAATGGTTCTAGATCGCCCCCTGATGGTGCCACAATAATAGCAATACTGATACTTATACAGGAGACCTCAAGGCGCTATACACCTTCAGGGAAACACAGGAGGCGGCCATTAATAGCGACAGCGGAAGGGAGGAGCAATGCATGGAGACATAGTACAGGAACAGAGTATAGAATGCGCCCCCTGCTGGTACAGTCACATAATAAAGGAACAGAGTATAGAATGCGCCCCCTGCTGATACAGTCACATAATACAGGAACAGAGGTTAGAATGCGCCCCCTGCTGGTACAGTCACATAATACAGGAACAGAGGATAGAATGCGCCCTCTGCTGGTACAGTCACATAATACAGGAACAGAGGATAGAATGCGCCCCCTGCTGGTACAGTCACATAATACAGGAACAGAGTATAGAATGCGCCCCCTGCTGGTACAGTCACATAATACAGGAACAGAGGATAGAATGCGCCCCCTGCTGGTACAGTCACATAATACAGGAACAGAGGATAGAATGCGCCCCCTGCTGGTACAGTCACATAATGCAGGAACAGAGGATAGAATGCGCCCCCTGCTGGTACAGTCACATAATACAGGAACAGAGGATAGAATGCGCCCCCTGCTGGTACAGTCACATAATGCAGGAACAGAGGATAGAATGCGCCCCCTGCTGGTACAGTCACACAATACAGGAACAGAGGATAGAATGCGCCCCCTGCTGGTACAGTCACATAATACAGGAACAGAGGATAGAATGCGCCCCCTGCTGGTACAGTCACACAATACAGGAACAGAGGATAGAATGCGCCCCCTGCTGGTACAGTCACATAATACAGGAACAGAGTATAGAATGCGCCCCCTGCTGGTACAGTCACATAATACAGGAACAGAGGATAGAATGCGCCCCCTGCTGGTACAGTCACACAATACAGGAACAGAGGATAGAATGTGCCCCCTGCTGGTACAGTAACATAATACAGGAACAGAGGATAGAATGCGCCCCCTGCTGGTACAGTCACATAATACAGGAACAGAGGATAGAATGCGCCCCCTGCTGGTACAGTAACATAATACAGGAACAGAGTATAGAATGCGCCCCCTGCTGGTACAGTCACACAATACAGGAACAGAGGATAGAATGCGCCCCCTGCTGGTACAGTAACATAATACAGGAACAGAGGATAGAATGCGCCCCCTGCTGGTACAGTAACATAATACAGGAACAGAGGATAGAATGCGCCCCCTGCTGGTACAGTCACATAATGCAGGAACAGAGGATAGAATGCGCCTCCTGCTGGTACAGTCACATAATACAGGAACAGAGGATAGAATGCGCCCCTGCTGGTACAGTCACATAATGCAGGAACAGAGGATAGAATGCGCCCCCTGCTGGTACAGTCACATAATACAGGAACAGAGGATAGAATGCGCCCCCTGCTGGTACAGTCACATAATACAGGAACAGAGGATAGAATGCGCCCCCTGCTGGTACAGTCACATAATGCAGGAACAGAGGATAGAATGCGCCCCTGCTGGTACAGTCACATAATACAGGAACAGAGGATAGAATGCGCCCCCTGCTGGTACAGTCACATAATACAGGAACAGAGGATAGAATGCGCCCCCTGCTGGTACAGTCACACAATACAGGAACAGAGTATAGAATGCGCCCCCTGCTGGTACAGTCACATAATACAGGAACAGAGGATAGAATGCGCCCCCTGCTGGTACAGTCACATAATACAGGAACAGAGGATAGAATGCGCCCCCTGCTGGTACAGTCACATAATACAGGAACAGAGTATAGAATGTGCCCCCTGCTGGTACAGTCACATAATGCAGGAACAGAGGATAGAATGCGCCTCCTGCTGGTACAGTCACATAATACAGGAACAGAGGATAGAATGCGCCCCCTGCTGGTACAGTCACATAATGCAGGAACAGAGGATAGAATGCGCCCCCTGCTGGTACAGTCACATAATACAGGAACAGAGGATAGAATGCGCCCCCTGCTGGTACAGTCACACAATACAGGAACAGAGGATAGAATGCGCCCCCTGCTGGTACAGTAACATAATACAGGAACAGAGGATAGAATGCGCCCCCTGCTGGTACAGTCACATAATACAGGAACAGAGGATAGAATGCGCCCCCTGCTGGTACAGTCACATAATACAGGAACAGAGGATAGAATGCGCCCCTGCTGGTACAGTCACATAATGCAGGAACAGAGTATAGAATGTGCCCCCTGCTGGTACAGTCACATAATACAGGAACAGAGGATAGAATGCGCCCCCTGCTGGTACAGTCACACAATACAGGAACAGAGGATAGAATGCGCCCCCTGCTGGTACAGTCACATAATACAGGAACAGAGGATAGAATGCGCCCCCTGCTGGTACAGTCACATAATACAGGAACAGAGTATAGAATGCGCCCCCTGCTGATACAGTCACACAATACAGGAACAGAGGATAGAATGTGCCCCCTGCTGGTACAGTCACATAATGCAGGAACAGAGGATAGAATGCGCCCCCTGCTGGTACAGTCACATAATACAGGAACAGAGGATAGAATGTGCCCCCTGCTGGTACAGTCACATAATGCAGGAACAGAGTATAGAATGCGCCCCCTGCTGGTACAGTCACATAATACAGGAACAGAGTATAGAATGCGCCCCCTGCTGGTACAGTCACATAATGCAGGAACAGAGGATAGAATGCGCCCCCTGCTGGTACAGTCACATAATGCAGGAACAGAGGATAGAATGCGCCCCCTGCTGATACAGTCACATAATACAGGAACAGAGGATAGAATGCGCCCCTGCTGGTACAGTCACATAATACAGGAACAGAGGATAGAATGCGCCCCCTGCTGGTACAGTCACATAATACAGGAACAGAGTATAGAATGCGCCCCCTGCTGGTACAGTCACACAATACAGGAACAGAGGATAGAATGCGCCCCCTGCTGATACAATCACATAATGCAGGAACAGAGGATAGAATGCGCCCCCTGCTGGTACAGTCACATAATGCAGGAACAGAGTATAGAATGCGCCCCCTGCTGGTACAGTCACATAATACAGGAACAGAGTATAGAATGCGCCCCCTGCTGGTACAGTCACATAATGCAGGAACAGAGGATAGAATGCGCCCCCTGCTGGTACAGTCACATAATGCAGGAACAGAGGATAGAATGCGCCCCCTGCTGATACAGTCACATAATACAGGAACAGAGGATAGAATGCGCCCCCTGCTGGTACAGTCACATAATACAGGAACAGAGTATAGAATGCGCCCCCTGCTGGTACAGTCACACAATACAGGAACAGAGGATAGAATGCGCCCCCTGCTGATACAATCACATAATGCAGGAACAGAGGATAGAATGCGCCCCCTGCTGGTACAGTCACATAATACAGGAACAGAGTATAGAATGCGCCCCCTGCTGGTACAGTCACACAATACAGGAACAGAGGATAGAATGCGCCCCCTGCTGATACAATCACATAATGCAGGAACAGAGGATAGAATGCGCCCCCTGCTGGTACAGTCACATAATGCAGGAACAGAGGATAGAATGTGCCCCCTGCTGGTACAGTCACATAATGCAGGAACAGAGGATAGAATGCGCCCCCTGCTGGTACAGTCACATAATACAGGAACAGAGGATAGAATGTGCCCCCTGCTGGTACAGTCACATAATGCAGGAACAGAGGATAGAATGCGCCCCCTGCTGGTACAGTCACATAATACAGGAACAGAGGATAGAATGCGCCCCCTGCTGGTACAGTCACATAATGCAGGAACAGAGTATAGAATGTGCCCCCTGCTGGTACAGTCACATAATGCAGGAACAGAGGATAGAATGCGCCCCCTGCTGGTACAGTCACATAATACAGGAACAGAGGATAGAATGTGCCCCCTGCTGGTACAGTCACATAATACAGGAACAGAGTATAGAATGTGCCCCCTGCTGGTACAGTCACATAATACAGGAACAGAGTATAGAATGTGCCCCCTGCTGGTACAGTCACATAATGCAGGAACAGAGGATAGAATGCGCCCCCTGCTGGTACAGTCACATAATACAGGAACAGAGGATAGAATGCGCCCCCTGCTGGTACAGTCACACAATGCAGGAACAGAGTATAGAATGCGCCCCCTGCTGGTACAGTCACATAATGCAGGAACAGAGGATAGAATGTGCCCCCTGCTGGTACAGTCACATAATACAGGAACAGAGGATAGAATGCGCCCCCTGCTGGTACAGTCACACAATGCAGGAACAGAGTATAGAATGCGCCCCCTGCTGGTACAGTCACATAATGCAGGAACAGAGGATAGAATGTGCCCCCTGCTGGTACAGTCACATAATACAGGAACAGAGGATAGAATGCGCCCCCTGCTGGTACAGTCACATAATACAGGAACAGAGGATAGAATGCGCCCCCTGCTGGTACAGTCACATAATACAGGAACAGAGGATAGAATGTGCCCCCTGCTGGTACAGTCACATAATACAGGAACAGAGGATAGAATGCGCCCCCTGCTGGTACAGTCACATAATACAGGAACAGAGTATAGAATGCGCCCCCTGCTGGTACAGTCACATAATACAGGAACAGAGGATAGAATGCGCCCCCTGCTGGTACAGTCACATAATGCAGGAACAGAGTATAGAATGTGCCCCCTGCTGGTACAGTCACATAATACAGGAACAGAGGATAGAATGCGCCCCTGCTGGTACAGTCACATAATGCAGGAACAGAGTATAGAATGTGCCCCCTGCTGGTACAGTCACATAATACAGGAACAGAGGATAGAATGCGCCCCCTGCTGGTACAGTCACATAATACAGGAACAGAGGATAGAATGCGCCCCTGCTGGTACAGTCACATAATACAGGAACAGAGGATAGAATGCGCCCCCTGCTGGTACAGTCACATAATACAGGAACAGAGTATAGAATGCGCCCCCTGCTGGTACAGTCACATAATACAGGAACAGAGGATAGAATGCGCCCCCTGCTGGTACAGTCACATAATGCAGGAACAGAGTATAGAATGTGCCCCCTGCTGGTACAGTCACATAATACAGGAACAGAGGATAGAATGCGCCCCCTGCTGGTACAGTCACATAATACAGGAACAGAGGATAGAATGCGCCCCTGCTGGTACAGTCACATAATACAGGAACAGAGGATAGAATGCGCCCCCTGCTGGTACAGTCACATAATACAGGAACAGAGTATAGAATGCGCCCCCTGCTGGTACAGTCACATAATACAGGAACAGAGGATAGAATGCGCCCCCTGCTGGTACAGTCACATAATGCAGGAACAGAGTATAGAATGTGCCCCCTGCTGGTACAGTCACATAATACAGGAACAGAGGATAGAATGCGCCCCCTGCTGGTACAGTCACATAATACAGGAACAGAGGATAGAATGCGCCCCCTGCTGGTACAGTCACATAATACAGGAACAGAGGATAGAATGCGCCCCCTGCTGGTACAGTCACATAATGCAGGAACAGAGTATAGAATGTGCCCCCTGCTGGTACAGTCACACAATACAGGAACAGAGGATAGAATGCGCCCCTGCTGGTACAGTCACACAATACAGGAACAGAGGATAGAATGCGCCCCTGCTGGTACAGTCACATAATACAGGAACAGAGGATAGAATGCGCCCCCTGCTGGTACAGTCACATAATACAGGAACAGAGGATAGAATGTGCCCCCTGCTGGTACGGTCACATAATACAGGAACAGAGGATAGAATGCGCCCCCTGCTGGTACGGTCACATAATACAGGAACAGAGGATAGAATGTGCCCCCTGCTGGTACAGTCACATAATACAGGAACAGAGGATAGAATGCGCCCCCTGCTGGTACAGTCACATAATACAGGAACAGAGTATAGAATGTGCCCCCTGCTGGTGCAGTCACATAATGCAGGAACAGAGGATAGAATGCGCCCCCTGCTGGTACAGTCACATAATACAGGAACAGAGGATAGAATGCGCCCCCTGCTGGTACAGTCACATAATACAGGAACAGAGGATAGAATGTGCCCCCTGCTGGTACAGTCACATAATACAGGAACAGAGGATAGAATGTGCCCCTGCTGGTACAGTCACATAATGCAGGAACAGAGTATAGAATGTGCCCCCTGCTGGTACAGTCACATAATGCAGGAACAGAGGATAGAATGCGCCCCCTGCTGGTACAGTCACATAATGCAGGAACAGAGTATAGAATGTGCCCCCTGCTGGTACAGTCACATAATACAGGAACAGAGGATAGAATGCGCCCCCTGCTGGTACAGTCACATAATACAGGAACAGAGGATAGAATGTGCCCCCTGCTGGTACAGTCACATAATACAGGAACAGAGGATAGAATGTGCCCCCTGCTGGTACAGTCACATAATACAGGAACAGAGGATAGAATGTGCCCCTGCTGGTACAGTAACATAATACAGGAACAGAGGATAGAATGCGCCCCCTGCTGGTACAATCACATAATACAGGAACAGAGGATAGAATGCGCCCCCTGCTGGTACAGTCACACAATGCAGGAACAGAGTATAGAATGCGCCCCCTGCTGGTACAGTCACATAATACAGGAACAGAGGATAGAATGCGCCCCCTGCTGGTACAGTCACATAATACAGGAACAGAGGATAGAATGCGCCCCCTGCTGGTACAGTCACACAATACAGGAACAGAGGATAGAATGCGCCTCCTGCTGGTACAGTCACACAATACAGGAACAGAGGATAGAATGCGCCCCCTGCTGGTACAGTCACATAATACAGGAACAGAGGATAGAATGCGCCCCCTGCTGGTACAGTCACATAATGCAGGAACAGAGGATAGAATGCGCCCCCTGCTGGTACAGTAACATAATACAGGAACAGAGGATAGAATGCGCCCCCTGCTGGTACAGTCACACAATACAGGAACAGAGGATAGAATGCGCCCCCTGCTGGTACAGTCACATAATGCAGGAACAGAGGATAGAATGCGCCCCCTGCTGGTACAGTCACATAATACAGGAACAGAGGATAGAATGCGCCCCCTGCTGGTACAGTCACATAATACAGGAACAGAGGATAGAATGCGCCCCCTGCTGGTACAGTCACACAATACAGGAACAGAGGATAGAATGCGCCCTCTGCTGGTACAGTCACATAATACAGGAACAGAGGATAGAATGCGCCCCCTGCTGGTACAGTAACATAATACAGGAACAGAGGATAGAATGCGCCCCCTGCTGGTACAGTCACATAATACAGGAACAGAGTATAGAATGCGCCCCCTGCTGGTACAGTAACATAATACAGGAACAGAGGATAGAATGCGCCCCCTGCTGGTACAGTCACATAATGCAGGAACAGAGGATAGAATGCGCCTCCTGCTGGTACAGTCACACAATACAGGAACAGAGGATAGAATGCGCCCCCTGCTGGTACAGTCACATAATACAGGAACAGAGGATAGAATGCGCCCCCTGCTGGTACAGTCACATAATACAGGAACAGAGGATAGAATGTGCCCCCTGCTGGTACAGTCACATAATACAGGAACAGAGGATAGAATGCGCCCCCTGCTGGTACAGTCACATAATACAGGAACAGAGGATAGAATGCGCCCCCTGCTGGTACAGTCACATAATACAGGAACAGAGGATAGAATGCGCCCCCTGCTGGTACAGTCACATAATACAGGAACAGAGGATAGAATGTGCCCCCTGCTGGTACAGTCACATAATACAGGAACAGAGTATAGAATGCGCCCCCTGCTGGTACAGTCACATAATACAGGAACAGAGGATAGAATGCGCCCCCTGCTGGTACGGTCACATAATACAGGAACAGAGGATAGAATGCGCCCCCTGCTGGTACGGTCACATAATACAGGAACAGAGGATAGAATGTGCCCCCTGCTGGTACAGTCACATAATACAGGAACAGAGGATAGAATGCGCCCCCTGCTGGTACAGTCACATAATACAGGAACAGAGTATAGAATGCGCCCCCTGCTGGTACAGTCACATAATACAGGAACAGAGGATAGAATGTGCCCCTGCTGGTACAGTCACATAATGCAGGAACAGAGTATAGAATGTGCCCCCTGCTGGTACAGTCACATAATGCAGGAACAGAGGATAGAATGCGCCCCCTGCTGGTACAGTCACATAATGCAGGAACAGAGTATAGAATGTGCCCCCTGCTGGTACAGTCACATAATACAGGAACAGAGGATAGAATGCGCCCCCTGCTGGTACAGTCACATAATACAGGAACAGAGGATAGAATGCGCCCCCTGCTGGTACAGTCACATAATGCAGGAACAGAGTATAGAATGTGCCCCCTGCTGGTACAGTCACATAATACAGGAACAGAGGATAGAATGCGCCCCCTGCTGGTACAGTCACATAATACAGGAACAGAGGATAGAATGTGCCCCCTGCTGGTACAGTCACATAATACAGGAACAGAGGATAGAATGTGCCCCCTGCTGGTACAGTCACATAATACAGGAACAGAGGATAGAATGTGCCCCTGCTGGTACAGTAACATAATACAGGAACAGAGGATAGAATGCGCCCCCTGCTGGTACAATCACATAATACAGGAACAGAGGATAGAATGCGCCCCCTGCTGGTACAGTCACACAATGCAGGAACAGAGGATAGAATGCGCCCCCTGCTGGTACAGTCACACAATACAGGAACAGAGGATAGAATGCGCCCCCTGCTGGTACAGTCACATAATACAGGAACAGAGGATAGAATGCGCCCCCTGCTGGTACAGTCACACAATACAGGAACAGAGGATAGAATGCGCCTCCTGCTGGTACAGTCACACAATACAGGAACAGAGGATAGAATGCGCCCCCTGCTGGTACAGTCACATAATACAGGAACAGAGGATAGAATGCGCCCCCTGCTGGTACAGTCACATAATGCAGGAACAGAGGATAGAATGCGCCCCCTGCTGGTACAGTAACATAATACAGGAACAGAGGATAGAATGCGCCCCCTGCTGGTACAGTCACACAATACAGGAACAGAGGATAGAATGCGCCCCCTGCTGGTACAGTCACATAATGCAGGAACAGAGGATAGAATGCGCCCCCTGCTGGTACAGTCACATAATACAGGAACAGAGGATAGAATGCGCCCCCTGCTGGTACAGTCACATAATACAGGAACAGAGGATAGAATGCGCCCCCTGCTGGTACAGTCACACAATACAGGAACAGAGGATAGAATGCGCCCCCTGCTGGTACAGTCACATAATACAGGAACAGAGGATAGAATGCGCCCCCTGCTGGTACAGTAACATAATACAGGAACAGAGGATAGAATGCGCCCCCTGCTGGTACAGTCACATAATACAGGAACAGAGGATAGAATGCGCCCCCTGCTGGTACAGTAACATAATACAGGAACAGAGGATAGAATGCGCCCCCTGCTGGTACAGTCACATAATACAGGAACAGAGTATAGAATGCGCCCCCTGCTGGTACAGTAACATAATACAGGAACAGAGGATAGAATGCGCCCCCTGCTGGTACAGTCACATAATGCAGGAACAGAGGATAGAATGCGCCTCCTGCTGGTACAGTCACACAATACAGGAACAGAGGATAGAATGCGCCCCCTGCTGGTACAGTCACATAATACAGGAACAGAGGATAGAATGCGCCCCCTGCTGGTACAGTCACATAATACAGGAACAGAGGATAGAATGTGCCCCCTGCTGGTACAGTCACATAATACAGGAACAGAGGATAGAATGCGCCCCCTGCTGGTACAGTCACATAATACAGGAACAGAGGATAGAATGCGCCCCCTGCTGGTACAGTCACATAATACAGGAACAGAGGATAGAATGCGCCCCCTGCTGGTACAGTCACATAATACAGGAACAGAGGATAGAATGTGCCCCCTGCTGGTACAGTCACATAATACAGGAACAGAGTATAGAATGCGCCCCCTGCTGGTACAGTCACATAATACAGGAACAGAGGATAGAATGCGCCCCCTGCTGGTACGGTCACATAATACAGGAACAGAGGATAGAATGCGCCCCCTGCTGGTACGGTCACATAATACAGGAACAGAGGATAGAATGCGCCCCCTGCTGGTACAGTCACATAATACAGGAACAGAGTATAGAATGCGCCCCCTGCTGGTACAGTCACATAATACAGGAACAGAGGATAGAATGCGCCCCCTGCTGGTACGGTCACATAATACAGGAACAGAGGATAGAATGCGCCCCCTGCTGGTACAGTCACACAATGCAGGAACAGAGTATAGAATGCGCCCCCTGCTGGTACAGTCACATAATGCAGGAACAGAGGATAGAATGCGCCCCCTGCTGGTACAGTCACATAATGCAGGAAAAGAGTATAGAATGCGCCCCCTGCTGGTACAGTCACATAATGCAGGAACAGAGGATAGAATGCGCCCCCTGCTGGTACAGTCACATAATACAGGAACAGAGTATAGAATGCGCCCCCTGCTGGTACAGTCACATAATACAGGAACAGAGGATAGAATGCGCCCCCTGCTGGTACAGTCACATAATACAGGAACAGAGGATAGAATGCGCCCCCTGCTGGTACAGTCACATAATACAGGGACAGAGGATAGAATGCGCCCCCTGCTGGTACAGTCACATAATACAGGAACAGAGTATAGAATGCGCCCCCTGCTGGTGCAGTCACATAATACAGGAACAGAGGATAGAATGCGCCTCCTGCTGGTACAGTCACACAATACAGGAACAGAGGATAGAATGCGCCCCCTGCTGGTACAGTCACACAATACAGGAACAGAGGATAGAATGCGCCCCCTGCTGATACAGTCACATAATGCAGGAACAGAGGATAGAATGCGCCCCTGCTGGTACAGTCACACAATACAGGAACAGAGGATAGAATGCGCCCCCTGCTGGTACAGTCACACAATACAGGAACAGAGGATAGAATGCGCCCCCTGCTGATACAGTCACATAATGCAGGAACAGAGGATAGAATGCGCCCCCTGCTGGTACAGTCACATAATGCAGGAACAGAGGATAGAATGCGCCCCTGCTGGTACAGTCACACAATACAGGAACAGAGGATAGAATGCGCCCTCTGCTGGTACAGTCACATAATACAGGAACAGAGTATAGAATGCGCCCCCTGCTGGTACAGTCACATAATACAGGAACAGAGTATAGAATGCGCCCTCTGCTGGTACAGTCACATAATACAGGAACAGAGTATAGAATGCGCCCCCTGCTGGTACAGTCACACAATACAGGAACAGAGGATAGAATGCGCCCTCTGCTGGTACAGTCACATAATACAGGAACAGAGTATAGAATGCGCCCTCTGCTGGTACAGTCACATAATACAGGAACAGAGGATAGAATGCGCCCCCTGCTGGTACAGTCACACAATACAGGAACAGAGGATAGAATGCGCCCTCTGCTGGTACAGTCACATAATACAGGAACAGAGTATAGAATGCGCCCCCTGCTGGTACAATCACATAATGCAGGAACAGAGGATAGAATGCGCCCCCTGCTGGTACAATCACATAATAAAGGAACAGAGGATAGAATGCGCCCCCTGCTGGTACAGTCACATAATACAGGAACAGAGTATAGAATGCGCCCCCTGCTGGTACAATCACATAATGCAGGAACAGAGGATAGAATGCGCCCCCTGCTGGTACAGTCACATAATACAGGAACAGAGTATAGAATGCGCCCCCTGCTGGTACAGTCACATAATGCAGGAACAGAGGATAGAATGCGCCCCCTGCTGGTACAGTCACATAATGCAGGAACAGAGTATAGAATGTGCCCCCTGCTGGTACAGTCACATAATGCAGGAACAGAGGATAGAATGCGCCCCCTGCTGGTACAGTCACATAATGCAGGAACAGAGGATAGAATGCGCCCCCTGCTGGTACAGTCACATAATGCAGGAACAGAGGATAGAATGCGCCCCTGCTGGTACAATCACATAATAAAGGAACAGAGGATAGAATGCGCCCCTGCTGATACAGTCACATAATACAGGAACAGAGGATAGAATGCGCCCCTGCTGGTACAATCACATAATACAGGAACAGAGGATAGAATGCGCCTCCTGCTGGTACAGTCACATAATGCAGGAACAGAGGATAGAATGCGCCCCCTGCTGGTACAGTCACATAATACAGGAACAGAGGATAGAATGCGCCCCCTGCTGGTACAGTCACATAATACAGGAACAGAGGATAGAATGCGCCCCCTGCTGGTACAGTCACATAATACAGGAACAGAGGATAGAATGTGCCCCCTGCTGGTACAGTCACATAATACAGGAACAGAGGATAGAATGCGCCCCCTGCTGGTACAGTCACATAATACAGGAACAGAGGATAGAATGCGCCCCCTGCTGGTACAGTCACATAATACAGGAACAGAGGATAGAATGTGCCCCCTGCTGGTACAGTCACATAATACAGGAACAGAGGATAGAATGCGCCCCCTGCTGGTACAGTCACATAATGCAGGAACAGAGGATAGAATGCGCCCCCTGCTGGTACAGTCACACAATACAGGAACAGAGGATAGAATGCGCCCCCTGCTGGTACAGTCACATAATGCAGGAACAGAGGATAGAATGCGCCTCCTGCTGGTACAGTCACATAATACAGGAACAGAGGATAGAATGCGCCCCCTGCTGGTACAGTCACATAATGCAGGAACAGAGGATAGAATGCGCCCCCTGCTGGTACAGTCACACAATACAGGAACAGAGGATAGAATGCGCCCTCTGCTGGTACAGTCACATAATACAGGAACAGAGTATAGAATGCGCCCCCTGCTGGTACAATCACATAATGCAGGAACAGAGGATAGAATGCGCCCCCTGCTGGTACAATCACATAATAAAGGAACAGAGGATAGAATGTGCCCCCTGCTGGTACAGTCACATAATGCAGGAACAGAGTATAGAATGCGCCCTCTGCTGGTACAGTCACATAATACAGGAACAGAGGATAGAATGCGCCCCCTGCTGGTACAGTCACATAATACAGGAACAGAGGATAGAATGCGCCCCCTGCTGGTACAGTCACATAATACAGGAACAGAGGATAGAATGCGCCCCCTGCTGGTACAGTCACATAATACAGGAACAGAGGATAGAATGCGCCCCCTGCTGGTACAGTCACATAATACAGGAACAGAGTATAGAATGCGCCCTCTGCTGGTACAGTCACATAATACAGGAACAGAGGATAGAATGCGCCCCCTGCTGGTACAGTCACATAATACAGGAACAGAGGATAGAATGCGCCCCCTGCTGGTACAGTCACATAATACAGGAACAGAGGATAGAATGCGCCCCCTGCTGGTACAGTCACATAATACAGGAACAGAGGATAGAATGCGCCCCCTGCTGGTGCAGTCACATAATACAGGAACAGAGGATAGAATGCGCCCCCTGCTGGTACAGTCACATAATACAGGAACAGAGGATAGAATGCGCCTCCTGCTGGTACAGTCACATAATACAGGAACAGAGGATAGAATGCGCCCCCTGCTGGTACAGTCACATAATACAGGAACAGAGGATAGAATGCGCCCCCTGCTGGTACAGTCACATAATACAGGAACAGAGGATAGAATGCGCCCCCTGCTGGTACAGTCACATAATACAGGAACAGAGGATAGAATGCGCCCCCTGCTGGTGCAGTCACATAATACAGGAACAGAGGATAGAATGCGCCCCCTGCTGGTACAGTCACATAATGCAGGAACAGAGGATAGAATGCGCCCCCTGCTGGTGCAGTCACATAATACAGGAACAGAGGATAGAATGCGCCCCCTGCTGGTACAGTCACATAATACAGGAACAGAGGATAGAATGCGCCCCCTGCTGGTACAGTCACATAATGCAGGAACAGAGGATAGAATGTGCCCCCTGCTGGTACAGTCACATAATGCAGGAACAGAGGATAGAGGGGCTAATTCAGAGTTGATCGCAGCAGCAAATTTGTTAGTAGTTGGGCAAAGGCATGTGCACTGTTGGTGGGGCAGATGTAACATGTGCAGAGAGAGTTAGATTTGGGAGGGTTATTTTGTTTCTGTGCAGAGTAAATACTGCCTGCTTTATTTTTACACTGTAATTTAGATTTCAGTTTGAACACACCACACCCAAATCTATCTCTCTCTGCTCATGTTACATCTGCCACACCTGCACTGCACATGTTACATCTGCCCCACCTGCACTGCACATGGTTTTGCCCAACTGCTAACAAATTTGCTGCTGCGATGATCTCTGAATTACCCCCAGAATGCGCCCCCTACTGGTATGGAAGGTGGTTGATAGATATACAATCAAAAGGCCGACAGTGTCAAAGGGTTGACATATGTTCGACACATGTTTTTAGGTTTTTTTTTCACAACTTTTGATGCATTTAGTATCCATTTCACAAACTATTACCTTTAGTAATTCACTGAGCTGGAGTCGTGGCGAGCGAACGCATTTCAACAAATTTGGGTAAAAAATGTTTAAAAAAACAAAATAACATCCAATTAACCCCACCGGAAGGAGGTGTGCCACACTCTGTAGTAGATTCATGCTTTAAGCATTGTCTGTACCACCTGTGGAGAAAACCATTTGGCTCTCAAGAGGGATGTCTCAAGAGCCACGCCTTCAAAGACAGACCAACCAAGTCTGGATGTAGACAAGGACCCTAAGACAGCAGATCTGGCCATAAAGGAAGTGGCAGAGGGTAGTCTATGGAGAGACTGAGGAGGGCTGCATATCAATGACACCTAGGCCACGCTGGGGCCAATAGTATCATCGTTCCCCCATCTTGAACTTTCGGAGCACTCTTGGAATAAAGGCCACTGGAGGGAACAGATACGCTAGTGTGAACTCCCAGGTCACTGACAAAGCGTCCACAAAAGCTGCTTCTGGTTACCTTGTGCGGGAATCGTACACCGGCAGCTTTTTGTTGTAATGAGAGGCCATGAAGTCCACCTCTGGGAGTCCCCACTTGTCCACTAGTAGTTGGAACATCTGCGGGTGTAAGGCCCATTCTCCTGAATGTACGTCATGGTGGCTGAGAAAGTCTGCATCCTAATTATGGATGAAGACTGCTGATATTGCCGGGAGATGGCGTTCGGCCCAACATAGGATCTGTGCTACTTGTGCAAGGCCATGCGGCTGCGAGTTCCTCCTTGGTGGTTCAGGTAAGCCACTGCTGTGGCATTGTCTGACTGGACCTCTACTGGTTTGCCCTGAAGAGCGGGCTTGGCTTCCTTGAGGGCCCTGAGGATTGCCTGAGGTTCCAGTACATTGATTGGCAACAGACTCTCTGAGTACGTCCACCTTCCCAACTGCCCCCCAACCTCGGAGGCTGGCATCAGTCGTCATGATTACCCAGTCCGATATCCAGAACCGACGGCCTTTGTCTAGGTGGGCTGTGTGCCGCCACCAGGTTAGGGAAAGCCGTCTGAGTTTTGAGGAGATGAGGTTGTCCATTCCATCTGGACAGAATCTGTAGCAGAAGGGGCCTGGAGTGGAATTGAACATATGCCACCATATTGAAGGCAGATACCATGGATCCCAGAACCTGCATCGCCAAGTGTATTGAGACTCTGCGATAGGCAATGAGCCTGCGCATTTGCGCTTGCAATGTCACCCTCTCTTCTGGAGGAAGAAGGGTCCTCTGTTTCTGTGAATCTGTTTCTGAGATGCACCATCCTCTGGGGTGGAATCAGGTATGACTTTTTCTGATTGATCATCCATCCGTTGTCTCTGCAGGAACTGGACAGTTATCTGTAAATGAGTGCACAGGGTGTCTGGGGATTGTGCCGGAAGAAACAAATAGTCCAGGTAGGGCAGGATTCGGATTCCCTGCAGATGGAGTTGTGCTACCATGACCGCCATCATTTTGTTGAAGACTCTGGAGCCGTAGACAAGCCAAAAGGCAGCGCCTGAAATTGGAAATGTTGTTTGAGAATAGCAAACCGGAGATATTGCTGATGAGCTGCCAAAATTGGCACATGCAGGTACGCAACCTGGATGTCCAGTGACGCCATGAAATCAAATCCCCTGGTTCCAATGCTAGAACTATAGAACGGGGAGTTTCCAGATGAAACTTGGGAACATGAATGTATTTGTTCAGAGACCTGAGATTTAAAATAGGTCGATGTGACCCGTTAGGTTTCTGAACTAGAAACAGGATGGAGTAAAACCACCTGCTCCTGTGTGTTGGAGGTACAGGGATAATTACTCCAGTTTCTCGTAAGGTATGTACTGCCTTCTGTAGGGCCGCAGCTTTGGCTGGATCCCTTGGGAGGCCTGTGCAGAAGAACTGCTGCGGGGGGTGGGAGTGCTTGAGAAATCGCATAGCGTACACATGGGAGACTACTTCCCGTCCCAGGCATCCGTGGTGGTATGACACCAGGTGCCTGCGATCTGAAACAGTCGGCCTCCCACCCCGGGGTCCCCCAGCAGAAGGCCCGTCAGGCTGTGGGTTTGTCAGTGGATTTTGCGGCTGGCTGCCTAGTGGCCCAGGCCTGTTTACGAGGTTTGATGAGTCTGTTCGCGGCTGTCTGGCATGGAATGGGTGTTCCTTAGCCTTTCCGTGGGGATGAAAGGTCCGGGGTGCATTACCTCTCGATTTGTGTGTAGGTGCGGAAGGCAGAAATGCTGTCTTAGATGCAGCAATAGTAGCCAAACAAGATGTCCCCGGTGAAAGGCAGGGCTTCCTCCCCGATGAAGGTAGGGCTTCCTCCCCGGTGAAGGTAGGGCTTCCTCCCCGGTGAAAGGTAGAGCTTCCTCCCCGGTGATAGGTAGGGCTTCCTCCTCGGTGAAAGGTAGGGCTTCCTCCCCGGTGAAGGGTAGGGCTTCCTCCCCGGTGAAAGGTAGGGCTTCCTCCCGGTGAAAGGTAGGGCTTCCAAGGCCGTTTTAGAATCACTAACCGCTTTCCATGTACGTAGCCAAATCATGCGTCGTGCTGCAACAGAAGTAGCAGAGACTTTAGAGGTCAATAACCCTGTGTCTAAGGCCACTTCTCCCATATAGGACGCTGCCTCAGTGGTGTTCACAATGTGGGACATCCGGACCCTGTTTGCATCGGCCGGCATACTCTCTTCTAAGGCATCCGCCCAACTTTCAGTTACCTTAGCTACCCATACTGAGGCCATGGCTGGTCTAGTGACTGCCCCTGAGAGGGAACATATAGACTTGAGGCAAGTTTCTATCTTTCTGTCAGTAGCATCCTTTAGGGACGAAACAGATGGGATAGGCAGCGTAGATGTACCAGGCGTGCCACATAGGAAACCACAGAGGGAGATGTTTCCCATTGTGTGCAATCCTTTGCCAGAAGGGGGTAAAACGTAGCCAGACACCTAGGTATCTGACATTTTTTATCTATGGTACAAGATACTAAAAAATAAAAATAAATCATAATATAAAGCTTGGGTGCATCCGGTTCCAGCCGGCGCCAGAGCAGAACTGACGTCCCTTAGTAAGGGGGCGGGGTGTAGGGAGGAGGGACCGGAGCATCCTGGGAGCTTAAGAGCTTTAGGTGCCCGGATCCACTCCACAGCCCTACACCCCAATGGCCCTGTGACTCAGCATGGACCCTGAAGAAGAATATGATGACATTAATAAAAGCTATTCTCCTAGTGGCTGTGTGTGGACGTTAGTGTTTCCAAAACAGCCAATCAGATTCTGCCATTTTTTTGTAGTACAATATAGAAATCACAAGTCGGCACCTTATTGGCTGCTACTAGTAACCGGACCGGTAAACCACGCAGCTCACCTGTTTGATGATTGGCTGTAATCTGGCCATGCTGATAACCGTCACCCACACCGACATGAGCGAGCCAAGGAAATCGCAGAACTGCAGGACGTCATACTCCATGATGCAGAAGACGACGATGCCGGGCTGATCACAGGCGTGATAAAACTGCGCAGACGGACGGATGAGAGAGAAAGTTACATGTCACATAATACACGGCTTACTCTCTGTGGTGTGATAACACTGAGATATTACCCCCTCCCCCCTTCACTGTCAGAGGAACCCGCAACGCCACTCTGCACCCGGAGACCACTATACAGTCACACAAAGACCATTATACAGTCACACGGAGACCACTATACAGTCACACAGAGACCACTATACAGTCACACGGACACCACTATACAATCACCCGGAGACCACTATACAGTCACACGGAGACCATTATACAGTCACACGGACACCACTATACAATCACCCGGAGACCACTATACAGTCACACGGACACCACTATACAGTCACACGGAGACGATTATACAGTCACCTGGACACCACTATACAGTCACCCGAGACCACTATATAGTCACCTGGACACCACTGTACAATCACCCGGAGACCACTATACAGTCACCCGGAGACCACTATACAGTCACACGGACACCACTATACAGTCACCCGGAGACCATTTTACAGTCACCCGGACACCACTATACAGTCACACGGAGACCATTATACAGTCACCCGGACACCACTATACAATCACCCGGACACCACTATACAGTCACCCGAGACCACTATATAGTCACCTGGACACCATTATACAGTCACACGGAGACCACTATACAGTCACCCGGACACCACTATACAGTTGCACGGAGACCACTATACAGCCACCCGGACACCACTATACAGTCACACGGAAATCATTATACAGTCACCCGGACACCACTATACAGTCACCACTATACAGTCACCCAGACACCACTATACCGTCACACGGAGACCATTATACAGTCACCCAGACACCACTATACCATCACCCGGACACCACTATACAGTCACCTATAGACCTCTATACAGTCACACGGAGACCATTATACAGTCACATGGACAGAGACCATTATACAGTCACACAGAGACATCTATACAGTCACCCGGACACCACTATACAGTCACCCGGACACCACTATACAGTCACCCGGAGACCATTATAGTCATACGGAGACCATTATACAGTCACCTACAGACCATTATACAGTCACCGGAGACCACTTTACAGTCACCTATAGACCACTATACAGTCACCCGGAGACCATTATACAGTCACACGGACACCACTATACAGTCACCTATAGACCAGTATACAGTCACCCGGAGACCACTATACAGTCACCCGGAGACCATTATACAGTCACAAGGACACCATTATACAGTCACACGGAGACCACTATACAGTCACCCGGAGACCACTATACAGTCACACAGAGACCACTATACAGTCACACGGACACCACTATACAATCACCCGGAGACCACTATACAGTCACACGGAGACCATTATACAGTCACACGGACACCACTATACAATCACCCGGAGACCACTATACAGTCACACGGACACCACTATACAGTCACACGGAGACCATTATACAGTCACCTGGACACCACTATACAGTCACCCGAGACCACTATATAGTCACCTGGACACCACTGTACAATCACCCGGAGACCACTATACAGTCACCCGGAGACCACTATACAGTCACACGGACACCACTGTACAATCACCCGGAGACCACTATACAGTCACCCGGAAACCACTATACAGTCACCCGGAGACCATTATACAGTCACCCGGACACCACTATACAGTCACCCGGAGACCATTATACAGTCACCCGGACACCACTATACAGTCACCCGGAGACCATTATACAGTCACCCGGACACCACTATACAGTTACACGGAGACCATTATACAGTCACCCGGACACCACTATACAATCACCCGGACACCACTATACAGTCACCCGAGACCACTATATAGTCACCTGGACACCATTATACAGTCACACGGAGACCACTATACAGTCACCCGGACACCACTATACAGTTGCACGGAGACCACTATACAGCCACCCGGACACCACTATACAGTCACACGGAAATCATTATACAGTCACCCGGACACCACTATACAGTCACCACTATACAGTCACCCAGACACCACTATACCGTCACACGGAGACCATTATACAGTCACCCAGACACCACTATACCATCACCCGGACACCACTATACAGTCACCTATAGACCTCTATACAGTCACACGGAGACCATTATACAGTCACATGGACAGAGACCATTATACAGTCACACAGAGACATCTATACAGTCACCCGGACACCACTATACAGTCACCCGGACACCACTATACAGTCACCCGGAGACCATTATAGTCATACGGAGACCACTATACAGTCACCTACAGACCATTATACAGTCACCGGAGACCACTTTACAGTCACCTATAGACCACTATACAGTCACCCGGAGACCATTATACAGTCACACGGACACCACTATACAGTCACCTATAGACCAGTATACAGTCACCCGGAGACCACTATACAGTCACCCGGAGACCATTATACAGTCACAAGGACACCATTATACAGTCACACGGAGACCACTATGCAGTCACCTATAGACCAGTATACAGTCATACTGAGACGACTATACAGTCACCCGAACACCACTATACAGTCACCCAGAGACCACTATACAGTCACCCAGAGACCACTATACAGTCACCCGGTCACCACTATACAGTCACCCGGAAACCACTATACACTCACCCGGAGACCACTATACAGTCACCTATAGACCACTATACAGTCACATGGAGACCATTATACAGTCACATGGAGACCACTATACAGTCACCCGGACACCACTATACAGTCACACAGAGACTATTATACAGTCACACGGAGACCATTATACAGTGACCCGGACACCACTATACAGTAACACGGAGACCACTATACAGTCACCTACAGACCACGATACAGTCACACTGAGACCATTATACAGTCACATGGAGACCACTATACAATCACCCAGAGACCACTATACAGTCACCCAGAGACCACTATACAGTCATCCGGACACCACTATACACTCACCCGGAGACCACTATACAGTCACCTATAGACCACTACACAGTCACATGGAGACCATTATACAGTCACACGGAGACCACTATACAGTCACCCGGACACCACTATACAGTCACACGGAGACCACTATACAGTCACCCGGACACCACTATACACTCACCCGGAGACCACTATACAGTCACCTATAGACCACTACACAGTCACATGGAGACCAGTATACAGTCACACGGAGACCACTATACAGTCACCCAGGGACCACTATACACTCACCCGGAGACCACTATACAGTCTCCCGGACACCACTATACAGTCACCCGGAGACCACTATACACTCACCCGGAGACCACTATACAGTCACCTATAGACCACTATACAGTCACATGGAGACCATTATACAGTCACACGGAGACCACTATACAGTCACCCGGACACCACTATACAGTCACCCGGAGACCATTATACAGTCACACAGAGACCATTATACAGTCACCTACAGACCACGATACAGTCACACGGAGACCATTATACAGTCACACGGAGACCATTATACAGTCACCTACAGACCACGATACAGTCACACGGAGACCATTATACAGTCACACGGAGACCACTATACAGTGAACCCGGACACCTCTATACAGTTACCTATAGACCACTATACAGTCACACGGAGACCATTATACAGTCACCCGGACACCATTATACAGTCACCTATAGACCACTATACAGTCACACGGAGATGACTATACAGTCACCCAAACACCACTATACAGTCACCCAGAGACCATTATACAGTCACCCAGACACCACTATACAGTCATCCAGAAACCACTATACACTCACCTGGAGACCACTATACAGTCACCTATAGACCACTATACAGTCACACGGAGACCATTACACAGTCACCTATAGACCACTATACAGTCACACGGACGGAGACCATTATCCAGTCGCACGGACACCACTATACAGTCACCTATAGACCACTATATAGTCACATGGAGACCATTATACAGTCACCTATAGACCACTATACAGTCACACGGACGGAGACCATTATCCAGTCGCACGGACACCACTATACAGTCACCTATAGACCACTATATAGTCACATGGAGACCATTATACAGTCACCTATAGACCACTATACAGTCACCCGGAGACCTCTATACAGTCACCCGGAGACCACTATACAGTCACCCGGACACCACTATACAGTCACGCGGAGACCATTATACAGTCACACGGAGACCATTATACAGTCACCTACAGACCACGACACAGTCACATGAAGACCATTATACAGTCACACGGACACCACTATACAGTCAGGGAGACCTTATACAGTCAAACGGAGACCATTATACAGTCACCTATAGACCACTATACTGCCACCAGAGACCACTTTACAGTCACCTATAGACCACTATACAGTCACAAGGAGACCATTATACAGTCACCGGAGACCCCTATACAGTCACCTATAGACCACTATACAGTCACACTGAGACCACTATACAGTCACCTATAGACCACTATACAGTCACCCGGAGACCACTATACAGTCACCCGGAGACCACTATACAGTCACACGGAGACCACTATACAGTCACATATAGACCACTATACAGTCACACGGAGACCATTATACCGTCAACCAGGACACCACTATACAGTCACCCGGAGACCATTATACAGTCACCTATAGACCACTACACAGTCACACGGAGACCATTATACAGTCACCCAGACACCACTACACAGTCACCCGGACACCACTATACAGTCACCCGGACACCACTATGCAGTCACCTATAGACCAGTATACAGTCACACGGAGACGACTATACAATCACCCGAACACCACTATACAGTTACCCAGAGACCACTATACAGTCGCCCAGAGACCACTATACAGTCGCCCAGAGACCACTATACAGTCGCCCAGACACCACTATACAGTCACCCAGACACCACTATACAGTCACCCGGAAACCAATATACAGTCACCCAGAAACCACTATACACTCACTTGGAGACCACTATATAGGGAGACCACTATATAGTCAGCCGGACACCACTATACAGTCACCCAGATACCACTATGCAGTCACCCGGAGACCACTATACAGTCACCCGGAGACCACTATGCAGTCACCTATAGACCAGTATACAGTCACACGGAGACGACTATACAATCACCCGAACACCACTATACAGTTACCCAGAGACCACTATACAGTCGCCCAGAGACCACTATAGAGTCGCCCAGAGACCACTATACAGTCGCCCAGACACCACTATACAGTCACCCAGACACCACTATACAGTCACCCGGAAACCAATATACAGTCACCCAGAAACCACTATACACTCACTTGGAGACCACTATATAGGGAGACCACTATATAGTCAGCCGGACACCACTATACAGTCACCCAGATACCACTATGCAGTCACCCGGAGACCACTATACAGTCACCCGGAGACCACTATACAGTCAATCCTGGAGACCGCTATACAGTCACCTGGACACCACTATACAGTATCCTGGACACCACTATACAGTCACCCGGAGACCAAACACAATCACCTGGACACCACTATACAGTCACCCGGAGACAAAACACAATCACCTGGACACCACTATACAGTCACCCGGAGACCACACACAATCACCCGGAGACCACACACAATCACCTGGACACCACTATACAGTCACCCGGAGACCACACACAATCACCTGGACACCACTATACAGTCACCCGGAGACCACACACAATCACCTGGACACCACTATACAGTCACCCGGAGACCAAACACAATCACCTGGACACCACTATACAGTCACCCGGAGACCACACACAATCACCCGGACACCACTATACAGTCACCCGGGGACCACACACAATCACCCGGACACCACTATACAGTCACCCGGAGACCACACACAATCACCTGGACACCACTATACAGTCACCCGGAGACCACACACAATCACCTGGACACCACTATACAGTCACCCGGAGACCACACACAATCACCCGGAGACCACACACAATCACCTGGACACCACTATACAGTCACCTGGACACCACTATACAGTCACCTGGACATCACTATACAGTCACCTGGACACCACTATACAGTCACCCGGAGACCACACACAATCACCTGGACACCACTATACAGTCACCCGGAGACCACACACAATCACCTGGACACCACTATACAGTCACCCGGAGACCACACACAATCACCCGGAGACCACACACAATCACCTGGACACCACTATACAGTCACCCGGAGACCATACACAATCACCTGGACACCACTATTCAGTCACCCGGAGACGACACACAATCACCCGGAGTCCACACACAATCACCCAGACACCACTATACAGTCACCCGGAAACCAATATACAGTCACCCAGAAACCACTATACACTCACTTGGAGACTACTATATAGGGAGACCACTATATAGTCAGCCGGACACCACTATACAGTCACCCAGATACCACTATGCAGTCACCTGTACAGTACTAGACAGTCACCTGTATAGCACTATGCAGTCACCTGGAGACCGCTATACAGTCACCTGGACACCACTATACAGTATCCTGGACACCACTATACAGTCACCCGGAGACCACACACAATCACCTCGACACCACTATACAGTCACCCAGAGACCACACACAATCACCTGGACACCACTATACACTCACCCGGAGACCACACACAATCACCTGGACACCACTATACAGTCACCCGGAGACCACACACAATCACCTGGACACCACTATACACTCACCCGGAGACCACACACAATCACCTGGACACCACTATACAGTCACCCGGAGACCACACACAATCACCTGGACGCCACTATACAGTCACCCGGAGACCACACACAATCACCTGGACGCCACTATACAGTCACCCGGAGACCACACACAATCACCTGGACACCACTATACAGTCACCCGGAGACCAAACACAATCACCTGGACAACACTATACAGTCACCTGGAGACCATACACAATCACCTGGACACCACTATACAGTCACCCGGAGACCACACACAATCACCTGGACACCACTATACAGTCACCCGGAGACCACACACAATCACCCGGAGACCACACACAATCACCTGGACACCACTATACAGTCATCCGGAGACCACACACAATCACCTGGACACCACTATACAGTCACCCGGAGACCACACACAATCACCTGGACACCACTATACAGTCACCCAGAGACCACACACAATCACCTGGACACCACTATACAGTCACCCGGAGACCACACACAATCACCTGGACACCACTATACAGTCACCCAGAGACCACACACAATCACCTGGACACCACTATACAGTCACCCGGAGACCACACACAATCACCTGGACACCACTATACAGTCACCCGGAGACCACACACAATCACCTGGACACCACTATACAGTCACCCGGAGACCACACACAATCACCTGGACACCACTATACAGTCACCTGGACACCACTATACAGTCACCCGGAGACCAAACACAATCACCTGGATACCACTATACAGTCACCCGGAGACCACACACAATCACCCGGACACCACTTTACAGTCACCTGGACACCACTAGACAGTCACCCGGACACCACTATACAGTCACCCGGAGACCATTATACAGTCACCTACAGACCACGATACAGTCACCCATAGACCAGTATACAGTCACACGGAGACGACTATACTATCACCTGGACACCACTATACAGTCACCCAGAGACCACTATACAGTCACCCAGAGACCACTATACAGTCGCCCAGAGACCATTATACAGTCACCCAGACACCACTATACAGTCACCCGGAAACCAATATACAGTCACCCAGAAACCACTATACACTCACTTGGAGACCACTATATAGGGAGACCACTATATAGTCAGCCGGACACCACTATACAGACACCACTATACAGTCACCTGTACAGCACTATGCAGTCACCCGGAGACCACTATACAGTCACCCGGAGACCACTATACAGTCACCCGGAGACCACTATACAGTCAATCCTGGACACCACTATACAGTCACCCGGAGACCAAACACAATCACGTGGACACCACTATACAGTCACCCAGAGACCACACACAATCACCTGGACACCACTATACAGTCACCCGGAGATCACACACAATCACCTGGACACCACTATACAGTCACCCGGAGACCAAACACAATCACCTGGACACCACTACACAGTCACCCGGACACCACACACAATTACACCGGAGTCCACACACAATCACCTGGACACCACTAGACAGTCACCCGGAGTCCACACGCAATCACCTGGACACCACTATACAGTCACCCGGAGATCACACACAATCACCTGGACACCACTATACAGTCACCCGGAGACCAAACACAATCACCTGGACACCACTATACAGTCACCCGGAGACCACACACAATCACCTGGACACCACTATACAGTCACCCGGAGACCACACACAATCACCTGGACACCACTATACAGTCACCTGGACACCACTATACAGTCACCTGGACACCACTATACAGTCACCCGGAGACCAAACACAATCACCTGGACACCACTACACAGTCACCCGGACACCACACACAATTACACCGGAGTCCACACACAATCACCTGGACACCACTAGACAGTCACCCGGAGACCACACGCAATCACCTGGACACCACTACACAGTCACCCAGAGACCACACACAATCACCTGGACACCACTATACAGTCACCCGGAGACCAAACACAGTCACCCGGACACCACTATACAGTCACCCGGACACCACACACAATCACCTGGACGCCACTATACAGTCACCCAGAGACCACACACAATTACACCGGAGTCCACACACAATCACCTGGACACCACTAGACAGTCACCCGGAGACCAAACACAGTCACCCGGACACCACTATACAGTCACCCGGACACCACACACAATCACCTGGACGCCACTATACAGTCACCCGGAGACCACACACAATCACCTGGACACCACTATACAGTCACCCGGAGACCAAACACAATCACCCGGACACCACTATACAGTCATCCGGACACCACACACAATCACCTGGACGCCACTATACAGTCACCCAGAGACCACACACAATTACACCGGAGTCCACACACAATCACCTGGACACCACTAGACAGTCACCCGGAGACCAAACACAATCACCCGGACACCACTATACAGTCACCCGGACACCACTATACAGTCACCCGGACACCACTATATAGTCCCCCGGAAACCACTATACAGTCACAGTGTGAAAACCCCCAACATCCATCGCCTCTTTCCTGGTGTTATCTCATATATTGTTGGGTCCAAAAACATTTATAGCTTTATTAATCATGAGAAGAGGGGGAGGGGTTATATTGCATCTGCCACACACTAATAATATTATTACACTGGTCCGGCGATGTATCTCTCTCCTATAAATTGTCCCTGGTAGGGGTAAGAGCTGATTCCCAGTATCCCCTAGGACGTAAGAGAAATGAGTCTTATAAGATCACCTCTGTAATGAAATGTCATGTGATGTCACATAGCGCCATTAACACCTTTACTACCAAACACAGGGATGTACGACAGGTAACTGGAGCTGCACTCACGGTGGAGAAGAACATGGTGAAGATGTAGACAGAGGCCTCCAGTAGGTAGCGGCTGCGCAGAGCAATGAGTACCGGCGGCAGGAACATCAGGTTACTGAGGCAGAGCAGGAGAGTAGACAGAAGCTGGAAGCCGTATGTGAAAGCCTGAGTGTTATCCGTGCAGCCCCAACCAGTCCATCCTGGAAGAGAGTTACACTCAGCCCACAGGAAACGCCACCTGAGAGATATTGTACCTCCCAGGACATACCGTAAGCTTCTGTACCCCCCATCACCCTCCCAGGAGATACTGTACCCCCCAGGACAAACCGTACCCCCACACGGAAGCTTCTGTAACCCCCATCACCCTCCCAGGAGATACTGTACCCCCCTGGACATACCGTACCCCCACACGGAAGCTTCTGTAACCCCCATCACCCTCCCAGGAGATACTGTACCCCCCTGGACATACCATACCCCCACACGGAAGCTTCTGTAATTGCCATCATCCTCCCAGGAGATACTCAACTCCCACCATCCACCCAGGAGATAATGTACCCCCATACGGAAGCTTCTGTAACCCAAACCACCCTGTCAGGGGATATTGTACCCCCACGCGGAAGCTTCTGTAACCCCCATTACCCTCCCAGGAGATAGTCAATGCCCACCATCCACCCAGGAGATAATGTACCCCCACACGGAAGCTTCTGTAACCCAAACCACCCTCTCAGGGGATACTGTACCCCCACATGGAAGCTTCTGAAACCCCCGCCACCTCACCCTCCCAAGAGATACTCAACTCCCACCATCCTCCCAAGAGATAACGTACGCCCACACAGAAGCTTCTGCAACCCACATCACCCTCCCAGGATATACTGTACTCCCACATGGAAGTTTCTGTAAACCCGCCTCCCTCTCAGGAGATACAGTACACCCATACGTAAGCTTCTGTACCACCTCCAACCTCCAGTAGATACTGTACCCCCTCCACCCTCCCAGGAGATACCCCTGCCAGGCTCACAGGAGATACTGAACTTTCACCACCCTCCCAAGAAATGATGTACCCCGCCACACTCCTGGGAGATACTGTATCACTGCCACCCTATACTAGCCATACTGTAACCCCACCACCATCAGGACATACCAGACCACATTCTGGTTGCTGACCCCTACTGAGTACGTCAGCCAGGTACAGATGGCTGTTTTTGGTTGCTGAAGGCAACACCCTGATGCTATTACTGAAGCTGCCAGACAACAACACAGAGTAAGCAGCCAGGTTTACTGATGAGTTAAAGCCAGGTGACAATGATTTGCCAGGAACCATTACCACTACAGACCCACCTAGTTCTTCATCTGAGGTCCTGGGATCCCACTTTAAATGCCTGCTGCAACTTCCCAACACACCCCCTTTGAACTCTAAGGGGACTCTGAGACCCATGAAGAGTCTGCAATAAACTCGGGAGCAGAGGGCTTGATCCAGGGGCCCACAACAACCCCTCTACTGTGGCCTACTGCCAAGAGGTAACAGAAGAGACAGTCTACTGAGGGAATGAGCGGGTGGAAAGAGCTAGCCTAGCCTCATCAGAGGGCATCTGCAGCAAGTGTGGGTCGGGTACCGGGAGGTGAGGCAACTGAGGGACACATCCATCATGTTGGTATGGTCAAATTTGGCACCATGGTTTCAGCTGATACAAAACCTCTTAGTTCAAATCACCATGGCTGAGGGCTAACTCACTGACATCACCATGGCTACAGTACACCTGGAATGGGAAGTGGAAGTGGGCTTGTTGGTACAATGCCCCTCCGGAATCTTCATGGGATCAGTGCACATGCAGTAGACTCCGTGACAGAGTCTATTCTGAACATGTCCCGTTGAGAGCGTGGGACCCACATGAAGACTGCACACAGGCTCCCTGAGCACCACCCCATACCATCCACGACCAATGGGCTGTTACTATGGTGCCCTCAAGCAATTGCTGCGGGCCTAAATCCATTTTGAGGGTGTCCTCTGAGAAGTTCCAGCAGCTACTGCTTTCCCGTACTGATAAGCGATCCTGAGGCCGCCAGCTGGAAACAGAACTGATGGTGATAGAAGATAAGTAATACGATCTATGGCGTCTCGGGAGATGGAATGTATCAATAATAGGGGAATCCCCTCACTAACAATATGGCTATGGGTCGTTCAGTCAACCCAGCTTAGGTTGACAGTCATTAGGTCAACCACTGAAGATCGGCATTACTGTTATGTCGACAGGCAATAGATCAACATGGGCATTAGGTCGGCACGTACTAGGTCGACATGAGGTTTTTTTTTACTGTTTTTGGTGTTGTTTTCTCTGTAAAGTGACAGGGAACCCCAATTAGTGCACCGTATCCCCTCGCATGGCTCGCTATGCTTCGGGCAAGGATACCATTCCAATCGTAGTCCACGTGGATCGTTAAGTATGGAAAAATCCAAAAATTAAAAAAAAATGACTAATGACTGTCGACCTAACGACCGTATCCCAACAATATTCAGAAGAATCAGCGGCACAGTTACGGTATGTCGGTAACGCCTGGACCCCTACGCACAGATATTAGCGTTTCATCTTTCTGTGGTACAAACAGAATCTGTGACATCATCAGAGCAGTATTATAAGAGTTATGGATAGACTACAGAATACTCAATTGAAACCGTATCAAGTTGTCTCAGGCCTCCATGACTACGCATCACAGACACTTGTGTACTCCAAAATGTTGTGCAATCTCCTGGTCCCCCAATTAGGTTGTTCTGAAATGTCTGAAACAAGATATGAAACTCAGATGCCGAATGATTTTGTGGCAAATACACAAAGCTGTAATCCAGCAGCAGGTGACGGTATTCTGACCGGACAAGTGTCACTCTATGGCGCGATGCCTTGATTACAGCCGACTGGCCAGGTAAACGGCGCTGATGGTTCATTGCTTTGTGGTAACTGTAGTTCCCGGGTACAGTGCTCCTGCTCTAATATGATGAGCTAACGCATTTCACTCAGGAATTTCGTGGTTTGTCGCCACAATAATCATAAATGTGCACCAGCCCTATCCATGGTGCAAAAGAGAAGCCTGAAAACCCGCACTCACTGTGAACGCTACTGTCGAATGCCCCATTACAGCCCACTTACACCCTTCAGTAACAAGTGCAGATTCGACTGAAACGCGTTAGACTCCGCATCACCCAAGCTTGCTTACGCTTAATTCCAGATCACGAACGGTGCGAAAACAGTCAGAATAGGCTCCGCAGCGCGGCGTGTGTAACTGTGCATTAGCCCCTCTGCGTCCACCCTGGACCTAAAGCCAGAGGTAGTGGCAGATAACCCTACCAGACAGGCACAAGAATATGCTTCTTTCATCACCTGAATTAGGCTATTCATGTTTACATGGCATGTCTGGCTGGCATGTAGACTTTCCAGCGCTGGATGGGTCACCTGGAACCAGGGCCGTCTTAACATCAGTGTAGACCCCTGAGCAAAGCAATGCACTGGGACCCCTACCCATCCTTCAGCAGCAGTGGTGAGGGGTGCTCTCAGCGGCAACTTTGATGTCCAGTGGGTGGTAGGTGGTGTTCTATCTTCCGCTCAGCATGTAGGACCTGGAGCAGTTATTTCTTCTAATTACTCCTTTACTTCACAGAGGGGGAGGGAGGGAGATGGGGCGGGAGGGAGAAGACTAAACTGTAGAAGGGGGCATTGGGCTGAATGAAGGAGCCCCAGTACATCCACGGTGGTAGGGGGTGTTTAATACGCAGGGTAGGGGTGGATAGTGGAGTGGGATTAATATTCATCATTTTTATGGTGGGAGGGAAGCTTGCTTGACTGCAGGTATGTCCAGTTCCTGGAAATACATTTCTGAGCTTTCAATGAGATATAACAATAGAGTGTCCCACCTTTTTCGGAGGTACTGGGGGCTTGGGGCTCAGACTTCAGGAGCCAGAGCAATCCTTAGACAAATATTTAACACTGCATCCCAGGCGTGTGGAGCTGGAGCAGGGACCGGCTGCTGGAAGGCTGATATCTCTGGTTCTGGGCATAGTAGAGACAAGTGTCCACTGAAAGGGGAGAGTCCCAGCTTTTGGAGTATACCCTCAAAACTCTAAGTCAGACAGAATCTGAGATATCTGGCTGGGAAGAGCAATTAACAGGCTTGGATGGGGACCACTGCTTTGAAGTCGGATATCTCCGGTTCCCCAGGGCCGATTTTAAAAAATCTGGTACCCCTGGAAAGAGAGGACCCTCAGCTAACAGCCTGGGGCCCTTATACTCGTGGGGCCCTTGGGCAATTGCCTATTGAGCCCATACAAAGAGATGGCCCTGCCTGGAACGTCAGGCATAACCACATGAGAAGACTATCCGGTCACAGGCAGTAAGGCCGTGGTCTCCACGAGCAGAGGAGCGAGTTACGTGGCTCAATGGCTGGGGAGTCACTCCCAGCGCCTATAGCTCTTTTCCCATAGGGTGTTCAGTAGTCTTGCGTGTGGTGATCCCCACCGGTCCTTGGTACTTGTATGATCTTGTGTGAGTCAGATTGCTATATATGAAACACACACTTGTACTATGTATAAGAGGTACGGGGCACCCTCAGCCAGCACATGAGGCACATTGTGGCTTGCTAATCTAGCACCCGCTGTGTAAGAGAGCTACATATCAGACTGGTCACAACCCTCTCTTATAGCATCATGATATTATTGTGTTACACAGTAACTGCTCGGTGACATCATAACGCCGCACTTTCCGTTACCTGCCCGGCACTCGCAGGCGGCGTACAGGTAGTTGTTGGTCCTCAGCAGTTTGCACTGTCCGTACGTTCCACATTCATTGATACACGGAGACAGGAAAGTGCGCAGGTTTACCTCTGCGCTGATGTTGCCGCACGGAGTCCACCTGACAGAGAGACGCCATCACTGTTATACACGCTCACCGGGGGGGAGGTACATAATGCTGAATCATGCTACATACCACTAATAAGGGGCCACAACTAGATCTGAAGGGCCACAGTATTGCTCTTAAGTCTTTAAATATCTACACATATGAAACATGGAGTCTTGTGGCATGGAGAACTCACCCGTGTTCCGTGACGCACAGGGAGCGCAGGCTCAGGTACCAGGTGCCAGTCTGGGGGTACGGGATTCGGAGCCGGCTGACCAAATGACTGACATTTACAGACAGAGAGAAGCCAGAGAGGGCATCTGGGGAGAAGGGGGCAGAAAGCGCACAATTACCCCACAGGTTTCTCATACGGTTCCGCTATAGCTATACTCTGTCCCACAATTACCCCACAGGTTTCTCATACGGTTCCGCTATAGCTATACTCTGTCCCACAATTACCCCACAGGTTTCTCATACGGTTCCGCTATAGCTATACTCTGTCCCACTAGTACCCCACAGGTTTCTCATACGGTTCCGCTATAGCTATACTCTGTCCCACTATTACCCCACAGGTTTCTCATACGGTTCCGCTATAGCTATACTCTGTCCCACAATTACCCCACAGGTTTCTCATACGGTTCCGCTATAGCTATACTCTGTCCCACAATTACCCCACAGGTTTCTCATACGGTTCCGCTATACTCTGTCCCACTATTACCCCACAGGTTTCTCATACGGTTCCGCTATAGCTATACTCTGTCCCACTATTACCCCACAGGTTTCTCATACGGTTCCGCTATAGCTATACTCTGTCCCACTATTACCCCACAGGTTTCTCATACGGTTCCGCTATAGCTATACTCTGTCCCACAATTACCTCACAGGTTTCTCATACGGTTCCGCTATAGCTATACTCTGTCCCACTATTACCCCACAGGTTTCTCATACGGTTCCGCTATAGCTGTACTCTGTCCCACTATTACCCCACAGGTTTCTCATACGGTTCCGCTATAGCTATACTCTGTCCCACTATTACCCCACAGGTTTCTCATACGGTTCCGCTATAGCTATACTCTGTCCCACAATTACCTCACAGGTTTCTCATACGGTTCCGCTATAGCTATACTCTGTCCCACTATTACCCCACAGGTTTCTCATACGGTTCCGCTATAGCTATACTCTGTCCCACTATTACCCCACAGGTTTCTCATACGGTTCCGCTATAGCTATACTCTGTCCCACTATTACCCCACAGGTTTCTCATACGGTTCCGCTATAGCTATACTCTGTCCCACTATTACCCCACAGGTTTCTCATACGGTTCCGCTATAGCTATACTCTGTCCCACTATTACCCCACAGGTTTCTCATACGGTTCCGCTATACTCTGTCCCACAATTACCCCACAGGTTTCTCATACGATTCCGCTATAGCTATACTCTGTCCCACTATTACCCCACAGGTTTCTCATACGGTTCCGCTATAGCTATACTCTGTCCCACTATTACCCCACAGGTTTCTCATACGGTTCCGCTATAGCTATACTCTGTCCCACTATTACCCCACAGGTTTCTCATACGGTTCCGCTATACTCTGTCCCACAATTACCCCACAGGTTTCTCATACGGTTCCGCTATAGCTATACTCTGTCCCACTATTACCCCACAGGTTTCTCATACGGTTCCGCTATAGCTATACTCTGTCCCACTATTACCCCACAGGTTTCTCATACGGTTCCGCTATAGCTATACTCTGTCCCACTATTACCCCACAGGTTTCTCATACGGTTCCGCTATAGCTATACTCTGTCCCACAATTACCTCACAGGTTTCTCATACGGTTCCGCTATAGCTATACTCTGTCCCACTATTACCCCACAGGTTTCTCATACGGTTCCGCTATAGCTATACTCTGTCCCACTATTACCCCACAGGTTTCTCATACGGTTCCGCTATAGCTATACTCTGTCCCACTATTACCCCACAGGTTTCTCATACGGTTCCGCTATAGCTATACTCTGTCCCACTATTACCCCACAGGTTTCTCATACGGTTCCGCTATAGCTATACTCTGTCCCACAATTACCTCACAGGTTTCTCATACGGTTCCGCTATAGCTATACTCTGTCCCACTATTACCCCACAGGTTTCTCATACGATTCCGCAATAGCTATACTCTGTCCCACTATTACCCCACAGGTTTCTCATACGGTTCTGCTATAGCTATACTCTGTCCCACAATTACCCCACAGGTTTGTCATACGGTTCCGCTATACTCTGTCCCACTATTACCTCACAGGTTTCTCATACGGTTCCGCTATAGCTATACTCTGTCCCACTATTACCCCACAGGTTTCTCATACGGTTCCGCTATACTCTGTCCCACTATTACCCCACAGGTTTCTCATACGGTTCCGCTATAGCTATACTCTGTCCCACAATTACCTCACAGGTTTCTCATACGGTTCCGCTATAGCTATACTCTGTCCCACTATTACCCCACAGGTTTCTCATACGGTTCCGCTATAGCTATACTCTGTCCCACAATTACCCCACAGGTTTCTCATACGGTTCCGCTATAGCTATACTCTGTCCCACAATTACCTCACAGGTTTCTCATACGGTTCCGCTATAGCTATACTCTGTCCCACAATTACCTCACAGGTTTCTCATACGGTTCCGCTATAGCTATACTCTGTCCCACTATTACCCCACAGGTTTCTCATACGGTTCCGCTATAGCTATACTCTGTCCCACTATTACCCCACAGGTTTCTCATACGGTTCCGCTATAGCTATACTCTGTCCCACTATTACCCCACAGGTTTCTCATACGGTTCCGCTATAGCTATACTCTGTCCCACTATTACCCCACAGGTTTCTCATACGGTTCCGCTATAGCTATACTCTGTCCCACAATTACCCCACAGGTTTTTCATACGGTTCCGCTATAGCTATACTCTGTCCAACTATTACCCCACAGGTTTCTCATACGGTTCCGCTACAGCTATACTCTGTCCCACTATTACCCCACAGGTTTCTCACACGGTTCCGCTATAGCTATACTCTGTCCCACAATTACCCCACAGGTTTCTCATACGGTTCCGCTATAGCTATACTCTGTCCCACAATTACCCCACAGGTTTCTCATACGGTTCCACTATAGCTATACTCTGTCCCACTATTACCCCACAGGTTTCTCATACGGTTCCGCTATAGCTATACTCTGTCCCACTATTACCCCACAGGTTTCTCATACGGTTCCGCTATAGCTATACTCTGTCCCACAATTACCCCACAGGTTTCTCATACGGTTCCGCTATAGCTATACTCTGTCCCACAATTACCCCACAGGTTTCTCATACGGTTCCGCTATACTCTGTCCCACTATTACCCCACAGGTTTCTCATACGGTTCCGCTATAGCTATACTCTGTCCCACTATTACCCCACAGGTTTCTCATACGGTTCCGCTATAGCTATACTCTGTCCCACAATTACCTCACAGGTTTCTCATACGGTTCCGCTATAGCTATACTCTGTCCCACTATTACCCCACAGGTTTCTCATACGGTTCCGCTATAGCTATACTCTGTCCCACTATTACCCCACAGGTTTCTCATACGGTTCCGCTATAGCTATACTCTGTCCCACAATTACCTCACAGGTTTCTCATACGGTTCCGCTATAGCTATACTCTGTCCCACTATTACCTCACAGGTTTCTCATACGGTTCCGCTATAGCTATACTCTGTCCCACTATTACCCCACAGGTTTCTCATACGGTTCCGCTATACTCTGTCCCACTATTACCCCACAGGTTTCTCATACGGTTCCGCTATAGCTATACTCTGTCCTACTATTACCCCACAGGTTTCTCATACGGTTCCGCTATAGCTATACTCTGTCCCACTATTACCTCACAGGTTTCTCATACGGTTCCGCTATAGCTATACTCTGTCCCACTATTACCCCACAGGTTTCTCATACGGTTCCGCTATAGCTATACTCTGTCCCACTATTACCTCACAGGTTTCTCATACAGTTCCGCTATAGCTATACTCTGTCCCACTATTACCCCACAGGTTTCTCATACGGTTCTGCTATAGCTATACTCTGTCCCACTATTACCCCACAAGTTTCTCATACGGTTCAGCTATAGCTATACTCTGTCCCACTATTACCTCACAGGTTTCTCATACGGTTCCGCTATAGCTATACTCTGTCCCACTATTACCCCACAGGTTTCTCATACGGTTCCGCTATAGCTATACTCTGTCCCACTATTACCCCACAGGTTTCTCATACGGTTCTGCTATAGCTATACTCTGTCCCACAATTACCCCACAGGTTTGTCATACGGTTCCGCTATACTCTGTCCCACTATTACCCCACAGGTTTCTCATACGGTTCCGCTATAGCTATACTCTGTCCCACTATTACCCCACAGGTTTCTCATACGGTTCCGCTATACTCTGTCCCACTATTACCCCACAGGTTTCTCATACGGTTCCGCTATAGCTATACTCTGTCCCACTATTACCCCACAGGATTCTCATACGGTTCCGCTATACTCTGTCCCACTATTACCCCACAGGTTTCTCATACGGTTCCGCTATAGCTATACTCTGTCCCACTATTACCTCACAGGTTTCTCATACGGTTCCGCTATAGCTATACTCTGTCCCACTATTACCCCACAGGTTTCTCATACGGTTCCGCTATACTCTGTCCCACTATTACCCCACAGGTTTCTCATACGGTTCCGCTATAGCTATACTCTGTCCCACAATTACCTCACAGGTTTCTCATACGGTTCCGCTATAGCTATACTCTGTCCCACTATTACCCCACAGGTTTCTCATACGGTTCCGCTATAGCTATACTCTGTCCCACAATTACCCCACAGGTTTGTCATACGGTTCCGCTATACTCTGTCCCACTATTACCCCACAGGTTTCTCATACGGTTCCGCTATAGCTATACTCTGTCCCACTATTACCCCACAGGTTTCTCATACGGTTCCGCTATACTCTGTCCCACTATTACCCCACAGGTTTCTCATACGGTTCCGCTATAGCTATACTCTGTCCCACTATTACCTCACAGGTTTCTCATACGGTTCCGCTATAGCTATACTCTGTCCCACTATTACCCCACAGGTTTCTCATACGGTTCCGCTATACTCTGTCCCACTATTACCCCACAGGTTTCTCATACGGTTCCGCTATAGCTATACTCTGTCCCACAATTACCTCACAGGTTTCTCATACGGTTCCGCTATAGCTATACTCTGTCCCACTATTACCCCACAGGTTTCTCATACGGTTCCGCTATAGCTATACTCTGTCCCACTATTACCTCACAGGTTTCTCATACGGTTCCGCTATAGCTATACTCTGTCCCACTATTACCCCACAGGTTTCTCATACGGTTCCGCTATAGCTATACTCTGTCCCACTATTACCTCACAGGTTTCTCATACGGTTCCGCTATAGCTATACTCTGTCCCACTATTACCCCACAGGTTTCTCATACGGTTCCGCTATAGCTATACTCTGTCCCACAATTACCCCACAAGTTTCTCATACGGTTCCGCTATAGCTATACTCTGTCCCACTATTACCTCACAGGTTTCTCATACGGTTCCGCTATAGCTATACTCTGTCCCACTATTACCCCACAGGTTTCTCATACGGTTCCGCTATAGCTATACTCTGTCCCACTATTACCCCACAGGTTTCTCATACGGTTCTGCTATAGCTATACTCTGTCCCACAATTACCCCACAGGTTTGTCATACGGTTCCGCTATACTCTGTCCCACTATTACCCCACAGGTTTCTCATACGGTTACGCTATAGCTATACTCTGTCCCACTATTACCCCACAGGTTTCTCATACGGTTCCGCTATACTCTGTCCCACTATTACCCCACAGGTTTCTCATACGGTTCCGCTATAGCTATACTCTGTCCCACTATTACCCCACAGGTTTCTCATACGGTTCCGCTATACTCTGTCCCACTATTACCCCACAGGTTTCTCATACGGTTCCGCTATAGCTATACTCTGTCCCACAATTACCTCACAGGTTTCTCATACGGTTCCACTATAGCTATACTCTGTCCCACTATTACCCCACAGGTTTCTCATACGGTTCCGCTATAGCTATACTCTGTCCCACTATTACCCCACAGGTTTCTCATACGGTTCTGCTATAGCTATACTCTGTCCCACTATTACCCCACAGGTTTCTCATACGGTTCCGCTATAGCTATACTCTGTCCCACTATTACCCCACAGGTTTCTCATACGGTTCCGCTATAGCTATACTCTGTCCCATAATTACCCCACAGGTTTGTCATACGGTTCCGCTATACTCTGTCCCACTATTACCCCACAGGTTTCTCATACGGTTCCGCTATAGCTATACTCTGTCCCACTATTACCCCACAGGTTTCTCATACGGTTCCGCTATACTCTGTCCCACTATTACCCCACAGGTTTCTCATACGGTTCCGCTATAGCTATACTCTGTCCCACTATTGCCTCACAGGTTTCTCATACGGTTCCGCTATAGCTATACTCTGTCCCACTATTACCCCACAGGTTTCTCATACGGTTCCGCTATACTCTGTCCCACTATTACCCCACAGGTTTCTCATACGGTTCCGCTATAGCTATACTCTGTCCCACAATTACCTCACAGGTTTCTCATACGGTTCCGCTATAGCTATACTCTGTCCCACTATTACCCCACAGGTTTCTCATACGGTTCCGCTATAGCTATACTCTGTCCCACTATTACCTCACAGGTTTCTCATACGGTTCCGCTATAGCTATACTCTGTCCCACTATTACCCCACAGGTTTCTCATACGGTTCCGCTATAGCTATACTCTGTCCCACTATTACCTCACAGGTTTCTCATACGGTTCCGCTATAGCTATACTCTGTCCCACTATTACCCCACAGGTTTCTCATACGGTTCCGCTATAGCTATACTCTGTCCCACTATTACCCCACAAGTTTCTCATACGGTTCCGCTATAGCTATACTCTGTCCCACAATTACCCCACAGGTTTCTCATACGGTTCTGCTATAGCTATACTCTGTCCCACAATTACCCCACAGGTTTGTCATACGGTTCCGCTATACTCTGTCCCACTATTACCCCACAGGTTTCTCATACGGTTCCGCTATAGCTATACTCTGTCCCACTATTACCCCACAGGTTTCTCATACGGTTCCGCTATACTCTGTCCCACTATTACCCCACAGGTTTCTCATACGGTTCCGCTATAGCTATACTCTGTCCCACTATTACCTCACAGGTTTCTCATACGGTTCCGCTATAGCTATACTCTGTCCCACTATTACCCCACAGGTTTCTCATACGGTTCCGCTATACTCTGTCCCACTATTACCCCACAGGTTTCTCATACGGTTCCGCTATAGCTATACTCTGTCCCACAATTACCTCACAGGTTTCTCATACGGTTCCGCTATAGCTATACTCTGTCCCACTATTACCCCACAGGTTTCTCATACGGTTCCGCTATACTCTGTCCCACTATTACCCCACAGGTTTCTCATACGGTTCCGCTATAGCTATACTCTGTCCCACAATTACCCCACAGGTTTCTCATACGGTTCCGCTATACTCTGTCCCACTATTACCCCACAGGTTTCTCATACGGTTCCGCTATAGCTATACTCTGTCCCACTATTACCCCACAGGTTTCTCATACGGTTCCGCTATAGCTATACTCTGTCCCACTATTACCCCACAGGTTTCTCATACGGTTCCGCTATAGCTATACTCTGTCCCACTATTACCCCACAGGTTTCTCATACGGTTCCGCTATAGCTATACTCTGTCCCACAATTACCCCACAAGTTTCTCATACGGTTCCGCTATAGCTATACTCTGTCCCACTATTACCCCACAGGTTTCTCATACGGTTCCGCTATAGCTATACTCTGTCCCACTATTACCCCACAGGTTTCTCATACGGTTCCGCTATAGCTATACTCTGTCCCACAATTACCCCACAGGTTTCTCATACGGTTCCGCTATAGCTATACTCTGTCCCACAATTACCCCACAGGTTTCTCATACGGTTCCGCTATACTCTGTCCCACAACTCAGAGGGGACGAGTTTCTGCATTAATAAAACCCATGGACGCCCCAAACCACCTCATGTACACCCGCCTCGGACTGTCAGATATAGGACTCATTAGGGCGAATCATGTGTGAGACGCCGCTGCTCTATAATAACAAGGAGCTGGCGACTACATGTGACAGGGGGGCCTAATAGCTATTTGCACGCAAACCCAATGCTTTACATACACATGCAATGTTTAGGGGTCTGCGCACGTGCTGGACAGGTCTGGTTATAATGCTCGCAGCGTTATCACCAGTAGCAACTGGCACCGTTCTTCACAACGGGGTCGTGTCCATTCTGTTGGCGTGCCAGGTCCAGGTTCTGCGCCATCGGACGCACACTGGACCCAGGTGCACGGATCCTTCAGCCAGACCACTCTCAGCAAACATCGCGAGTGATGACCATTGCTGGTCCTCAGATGCAGCACTGAGATCTGGCGGAGGCACAAGGAGGCGTCTATCTCCCGCAGATGCCTCATGCTACAGTACGGTATTGCACATTCACTTCCCTGCGCTGTGCAATGCTCACCAGAACGGTGCACATATGAGGAACTTAGCAGGATCTAGGGCCTTGTTCCCGAGGACCCAGAGAACTATCAGGTCTACGCACCTGTCTGGCAGCTGATGGAGGCGTTATCCCCAGAGATCAGGGGGACACCGTGGTTCAGACACCCAAACACCGTCACATTCTCACCCTGGACAGAGGACTTAAAGAAAGACACAGGGGTGAGGAAATGGAGAAATCGCAGAACTGGCGAAACAGCAACACGTGTGCCTACCCACACCCATCACAGATCTCTGCCTCAGTCACACGTGTGCCTCTACATACCAATCACATATCTCTGCCTCAGTCACACGTGTGCCTACCCACACCAATCACAGATCTCTGCCTCAGTCATACGTGTGCCTCTACATACCCATCACATATCTCTGCCTCAGTCACACGTGTGCCTCTACATACCCATCACAGATCTCTGCCTCAGTCACACGTGTGCCTCTACATACCCATCACAGATCTCTGCCTCAGTCACACGTGTGCCTCTACATACCAATCACATATCTCTGCCTCAGTCACACGTGTGCCTCTACATACCAATCACAGATCTCTGTCTCAGTCACACGTGTGCCTCTACATACCAATCACATATCTCTGCCTCAGACACACGTGTGCCTCTACATACCAATCACAGATCTCTGCCTCAGTCACACGTGTGCCTCTACATACCCATCACAGATCTCTGCCTCAGTCACACGTGCGCCTCTACATACCAATCACATATCTCTGCCTCAGTCACACGTGTGCCTCTACATACCCATCACAGATCTCTGCCTCAGTCACACGTGTGCCTCTACATACCCATCACAGATCTCTGCCTCAGTCACACGTGTGCCTACCCACACCCATCACAGATCTCTGCCTCAGTCACACGTGTGCCTCTACATACTAATCACAGATCTCTGCCTCAGTCACACGTGTGCCTCTACATACCCATCACAGATCTCTGCCTCAGTCACACGTGTGCCTCTACATACCAATCACAGATCTCTGCCTCAGTCACACGTGTGCCTCTACATACCAATCACATATCTCTGCCTCAGTCACACGTGTGCCTCTACATACCAATCACATATCTCTGCCTCAGTCACACGTGTGCCTCTACATACCAATCACATATCTCGGCCTCAGTCATACGTGTGCCTCTACATACTAATCACAGATCTCTGCCTCAGTCACACGTGTGCCTCTACATACCCATCACAGATCTCTGCCTCAGTCACACGTGTGCCTCTACATACCAATCACATATCTCTGCCTCAGTCACACGTGTGCCTCTACATACTAATCACAGATCTCTGCCTCAGTCACACGTGTGCCTCTACATACCAATCACATATCTCTGCCTCAGTCACACGTGTGCCTACCCACACCAATCACAGATCTCTGCCTCAGTCATACGTGTGCCTCTACATACCCATCACATATCTCTGCCTCAGTCACACGTGTGCCTCTACATACCCATCACAGATCTCTGCCTCAGTCACACGTGTGCCTCTACATACCCATCACAGATCTCTGCCTCAGTCACACGTGTGCCTCTACATACCAATCACATATCTCTGCCTCAGTCACACGTGTGCCTCTACATACCACAGATCTCTGTCTCAGTCACACGTGTGCCTCTACATACCAATCACATATCTCTGCCTCAGTCACACGTGTGCCTCTACATACCAATCACAGATCTCTGCCTCAGTCACACGTGTGCCTCTACATACCCATCACAGATCTCTGCCTCAGTCACACGTGCGCCTCTACATACCAATCACATATCTCTGCCTCAGTCACACGTGTGCCTCTACATACCCATCACAGATCTCTGCCTCAGTCACACGTGTGCCTCTACATACCCATCACAGATCTCTGCCTCAGTCACACGTGTGCCTACCCACACCCATCACAGATCTCTGCCTCAGTCACACGTGTGCCTCTACATACTAATCACAGATCTCTGCCTCAGTCACACGTGTGCCTCTACATACCCATCACAGATCTCTGCCTCAGTCACACGTGTGCCTCTACATACCAATCACAGATCTCTGCCTCAGTCACACGTGTGCCTCTACATACCAATCACATATCTCTGCCTCAGTCACACGTGTGCCTCTACATACTAATCACAGATCTCTGCCTCAGTCACACGTGTGCCTCTACATACCAATCACATATCTCTGCCTCAGTCATACGTGTGCCTCTACATACTAATCACAGATCTCTGCCTCAGTCACACGTGTGCCTCTACATACCCATCACAGATCTCTGCCTCAGTCACACGTGTGCCTCTACATACCAATCACATATCTCTGCCTCAGTCACACGTGTGCCTCTACATACTAATCACAGATCTCTGCCTCAGTCACACGTGTGCCTCTACATACCCATCACAGATCTCTGCCTCAGTCACACGTGTGCCTCTACATACCAATCACATATCTCTGCCTCAGTCACACGTGTGCCTCTACATACCAATCACAGATCTTTGCCTCAGTCATACGTGTGCCTCTACATACCAATCACAGATCTTTGCCTCAGTCATACGTGTGCCTACCCACACCCATCACAGATCTCTGCCTCAGTCACACGTGTGCCTACCCACACCCATCACAGATCTCTGCCTCAGTCACACGTGTGCCTCTACACACCCATCACAGATCTCTGCCTCAGTCACACGTGTGCCTCTACACACCCATCACAGACCTCTGCCTCAGTCACACGTGTGCCTCTACACACCCATCACAGATCTCTGCCTAAGTCACACGTGTGCCCCCCCCCCCCACCAATCACAGATCTCTGCCTCAGTCATACGTGTGCCCCTCCACACCAATCACAGATCTCTGCCTCAGTCATACGTGTGCGCCCCCCCACCAATCACAGATCTCTGCCTCAGTCATACGTGTGCCCCTCCACACCAATCACAGATCTCTGCCTCAGTCATACGTGTGCGCCCCCCCACCAATCACAGATCTCTGCCTCAGTCATACGTGTGCCCCTCCACACCAATCACAGATCTCTGCCTCAGTCATACGTGTGCGCCCCCCCACCAATCACAGATCTCTGCCTCAGTCACACGTGTGCCCCTCCACACCAATCACAGATCTCTGCCTCAGTCATACGTGTGCCCCCCCACCAATCACAGATCTCTGCCTCAGTCATACGTGTGCCCCCCCCCCCACCAATCACAGATCTCTGCCTCAGTCATACGTGTGCCCCTCCACACCAATCACAGATCTCTGCCTCAGTCATACAGTGGTGCTTGAAAGATTGTGAACCCTTCAGATGTTTCAGTAAAAACATGACCACGCCTAATTTTTTCTCACGTGTTTGATGTGGTTCTTTATCTACTTTTAGGACTTGTGTGAAAATCTGAGGTAGTTTTAGGCCAAATTTCAGAAGAAAATATAGAAAGGTCCCAAAATTTCAAACGACACTGTATATGTGTGCGCACCCAATCCAATTACAGGTTTCTGCCGCAGGGAAAGTGTATGGTTCTTGTATAGTACAAGAGCCAAAAGGAAAAGAAAGACTATATGTCTTTTCTGGGGCAACAGGTGATCAAGCTCTCCTGAGCGAAACATACGTCCACTTCCGGTCCCGGCGCTCCGAACCGTCTCTTTGCCGGGCTCACCCTCCACCACGGACCTTCAGCGGCGGTTTCCAAGGATTAAGGGGGGTATCCCACCCCTCCACCTAACAGTAGGTCACAGGACCCCCTCTTCTTTTTTTCTGAGGCCATTGGACGTAATATCCCTGGTATATATGGCCACAATAGGAATACACCAGGTACAATAGGAAGCCGCACAGAGGTCTGGGACTTATTTTCTATGTACTTTTCCACACTTTGTTACAAACTATTTATGGTTCCTCAAAAAGGTTCAGTCCTGTTTTTTTGACCAGGTGGTTATCAATTTTTAAAGGAATACTCACATCTTTTCAGGCTAATGCCTTGTGACCTTTTTGATACATTCCAAAATAATTGAATTTAAAAAAAAAAAAATTTCTTCCCCCCCCATATTTGGTTCTTTATCCTTCTCCTTTTTGTAACTATACTGTGTAGCCGTGAATTTATTATCCGACTAACTACATACATTTGTTTTGCTCCAAATGTTAGATCAAAAGCATGACTAATCACAAGTATAGGTATTTTCATTTACACAGTTAACTCATTTGACATTCCCAGTTATAATTAATTTCTGGTACTCCCTCTCATCCTGTCTAAACAATCTGGGTGGCTCTGCAATGCAATATGTAAACAGAGCACCACTTTGTTATAAGACAGGACAGTAGAAGAGTCCCTCTACCTTCCTTCGGTCTCAGTGTCGTTTCTCACCACCCTCTCATTTTGTCATTCGATGGGTATACAGATGATTAAAAAGCAGAAGTGGTGTTTAACACAGACCTGAGTCTCTATTTCTATATCTATTTTGAACACTTATTATTTCTGTACACCAGAATCACAAAATTATCTACTCAGTACCCCTGGTCAAACCTAGAGAGTTTATATATCCACACCTCAGACCAACCCAACCAGCCCGCAGCGGGTTTTTTTGGTTTCCCCATTGACTTTAAATAGCCACTTGTGCTATCTACTTATTTATTCATCCAAGGTCAACAATACTGAAGAAGAACAATTACATTCGTATCACTCGAACTTTTTGAATTTCAGTCCAGAGGGCCATGGAAGCCTCTGGAATTTGGAAACCATCAGAGAATAGCAGAGGCTGCCAGTGTTTGGACTTAAGAGCATCCAGTAATCTCATCAAAAACACTTGGGGATTTCTCAGAGCACGATACTTGGTTCCAGGTACCATCTAAGCAGGATATACCTACCTGCGGTCAAACCACACTGAGTATGCCCAACCTCGTCTGATCTTGGAAGCCAAGCACTGTGGGCAAGGTCAGTACCTGGTTGGGAGACCACCAGGGAATTCTTGGTACTGCAGGTATTTATATCGAAACCCAGGACGTGAGACCTGGAACCAAAATATTATTTTCTATTTCAGTTTGTGACAATCACAATTTACCCATTAATAGTGTGGAGCCAGGCTTATCGGACTTAATATTCCTTTCTTCCGTTACATTGGTATTTTCATTACCAATATTTTGTATGTTAATAATAGAATTTTTTTTGGAAGAAGGTAATTTACATGCCCTATAGTATTTATCTACTTCAACATTAGAGACACACATATAATTTCGCCCAACGGAGCTATTAAGTTTGATTTATATCACCTAACTCTAATTAATTAATTTACATTTTGGGATAGACAAAATCCTATGATAATTGCCAGTTAAATATTACTGTTACTTTGACCTTTGCCTTATAGCCATTTTTTTAGAGGACCAATAATAAAAGTTACATTTTAAACATTACAAGACCACCTGATTTACAATAAAAGTGTGCCCCAGAAAAGACATATAGTCTTTCTTTTCCTTTTGGCTCTTGTACTATACAAGAACCATACACTTTCCCTAGACCAGTTTAATGAACTATCTCTGGGAGCACCGCCAACCTAGTGCCAAATACTAATTATTTGTTTTGCGTTATGGCCATATGTTGGTTTTATTTAGAGCTATAGCTTTAACTTACATTATATATAGTACCAAGCATCTATACTGAGAGATCCTGTGCAGACTCCACTAACCCTCCACTAGGTTTCTGCCGCAGTCATACATCATCCAACCAAAAGCAACCACTGATCTGTGCCCTGATCCTACTCACTCATGGGACCCTCCTTACTCACAGCATTGAGTCGCACCTCCAGGTTCAGCACACCTCCGCTATCCAGCACTGGCAATAGATTGATGCTGAACACAGCTGGTCGGTCAGGAGGTACAGAAACATTTGGTCCAAAGAATATATAGAAGTGAACGGAGAATGTGTCCAGCTCATTCCTCAGTGTAGGGCGTATAGGCCAACAGGAGGGCAGGATGATTGTGCTGTCACCCCACGACAGGTTAGCAGCTGCCAGAGAAAGCCCTGCAGAAGGGAGACCTTCTAAGGAAGCCAGTCCCCCAGCAGCTCCAAAGGATTGAGGCATGTTCAAAGAAGAACTAGGACTTGTGGAAGATCGAGAGAGACCTGGGCGGGAACAGTCTGCAAGAATAAAAAGATAGATGATCACAATGGGAATGACAATAGATCTTCGACCTGCCAGCCCAGCTTACTCATGCTAGATCACAATGAGAATGATGGTGGATCTTCAATCTCCCCATGAGTGGCTAATTAGCCCCAGAAGACTACAATGAGAATGACAATAGGTCCTCAGTTCCACCAGTCCAGCTCAATCAAACCAAAAGATCACAATGAGAATGACAACAGGCCATTGGTCCCTGATTCTATCAAACCAGAAGATCCCAATGAGAATGACAACAGGTTATCGAATCCCAAGCCCAGTTCTCTCACACCAGAAGATCCCAATGAGAATGACAACAGGTCATTGGGCCACAAGCCAGCACTCTCACACCAGAGGATCCCAATGACTATGAGAACAGGTCATTGGGTCCCAAGCCTGGCTCTCTCACACCATAAGAGCCCAATGAATGACAACAGGATATCAAATCCCAAGCACTGCTCTCTCACGCCAGAAGACCCCAATGCGTATAAGAACAGCATATCAGACCCCAAGCCTGGCTCTCTCACACCAGAAGATCCCAATGAGAATGACAACAGGTTATTGGACCCCAAGCCCTGCTCTCTTATGCCAGAAGACTCCAATGCGTATAAGAACAGGTTATCAGACCCCAAGCCTGGCTCTCTCACACCAGAAGATCCCAATGAGAATGACAACAGGTTATTGGACCCCAAGCCCTGCTCTCTCACACCAGAAGACTCCAATGCGTATAAGAACAGGTTATCAGACCCCAAGCCCGGCTTTCTCACACCAGAAGATCCCATTAAATGATAACAGGTTATCAAACCCCAAGACCGGGTCTCTCACACTAGAAGATCTCAGTTGATATGAAAACAGGTTATCGGACCCCAAGCTTGGCTCTCTCACAGCAGAAAATCCTAATGAATGATAACAGGTTATCAAACCCCAAGCCCAGCTCTCTCACACCAGAAGATCCCAATGAGTATGAGAACAGGTTATTAGACCCTAAGCTTATCTCTCTCACACCAGAAGATCCCAATGAGTATGAGAACAGGTTACTGGACCCTAAGCCCGGCTCTCTCACACCAGAAGATCCCAATGAGTATGAGAACAGGTTATTAGACCCTAAGCCCATTTCTCTCACACCAGAAGATCCCAATGAGTATGAGAACAGGTTACTGGTCCCTAAGCCCGGATCTCTCACACCAGAAGATCCCAATGAGTATGAGAACAGGTTATTAGACCCTAAGCCCAACTCTCTCACACCAGAAGATCCCAATGAGTATGAGAACAGGTTATTCGACCCTAAGCCCAACTCTCTCACACCAGAAGATCCCAATGAGTATGAGAACAGGTTATTCGACCCTAAGCCCAACTCTCTCACACCAGAAGATCCCAATGAGTATGAGAACAGGTTATCGGACCCCAAGCCCAGCTCTCTCACACCAGAAGATCCCAATGAGTATGAGAACAGGTTATTGGACCCCAAGCCCAGCTCTCTCACACCAGAAGATCCCAATGAGTATGAGAACAGGTTATCGGACCCCAAGCCCAGCTCTCTCACACCAGAAGATCCCAATGAATGACAACAGGTTATCAAACCCCAAGCCTGGCTCTGTCTAACCAGAAGATCCTAATGAGTATGAGAACAGGTTATTAGACCCTAAGCTTTTCTCTCTCACACCAGAAGATGCTAATGAGTATGAGAACAGGTAATTGGACCGCAAGTCCGGCTCTGTAGCACCCACCTTGCAGCTGTGTAGTCAGCTGGAAATAGATGGCAGTTCCCGATATTGCGGTCCTCTCCACCAAAACATAATACCAGTGCTGCCACAATGGCAGAGCCAGAACTAGCTGGCATACAGTGGGGCTGGCACAGTCTTGGCTGGAAGAATTGTACAGAGGAGGAGCTTTGGCACGAAGTCTCAAAAGAAGGGGACATCTTTCAACAGAGCGCAGAC
>NW_026967786.1:0-22500 GCF_028390025.1 Pseudophryne corroboree | reverse complement strand
CAGGATGCAGCAGCAGATGACGGAAGCCGGCAGGATGCAGCAGCAGATGACAGAAGCCGGCAGGAGGATGCATCAGATGACAGAAGCCGGCAGGAGGCAGCAGAAGATGACAGAAGCCGGCAGGAGGCAGCAGCAGATGACAGAAGCCGGCAGGAGGCAGCAGCAGATGACAGAAGCCGGCAGGAGGCAGCAGCAGATGACAGAAGCCAGCAGGAGGCAGCAGCAGATGACAGAAGCCGGCAGGAGGCAGCAGCAGATGACAGAAGCCGGCAGGAGGCAGCAGCAGATGGACAGACAATGGCAGGAGGCAGCAGCAGATGACAGAAGCTGGCAGCAGATGACAGAAGCCGCAGGACGCAGTAGCAGATGACAGAAGCCGGCAGGATGCAGCAGCAGATGACAGAAGCCGGCAGGATGCAGCAGCAGATGACAGAAGCCGGCAGGAGGATGCATCAGATGACAGAAGCCGGCAGGAGGCAGGAGCAGATGACAGAAGAGACAGCTCAGTACAGAAGCAGAGAGAGCAGTAGACAGCATGACACCAGAGAGAGAGACAGCTCAGTACAGAGAAGCAGAGAGAGCAGTAGAACAGCATGACACCAGAGAGAGACAGTTCAGTACAAAGAAGCAGAGAGAGCAGTAGACAGCATGACACCAGAGAGAGACAGCTCAGTACAGAGAAGCAGAGAGAGCAGTAGACAGCATGACACCAGAGAGAGAGACAGCTCAGTACAGAGAAGGAGAGAGAGCAGCAGACAGCATGACACCAGACAGAGACAGCTCAGTACAGAGGAGAGAGAGCAGTAGACAGCATCACCAGGGAGAGACAGCTCAATAACAGAGAAGCAGAGAGAGCAGTAGACAGCATGACACCAGAGAGAGACATCTCAGTACAGAGAAGGAGAGAGAGCAGTAGACAGCATGAGACCAGTACAGAGAAGGAGAGGGAGCAGTAGACAGCATGACACCAGAAAGAGACAGCTCAGTAACAGAGAAGCAGAGAGAGAGCAGTAGAGCATGAGACCAGTACAGAGAAGGAGAGAGAGCAGTAGACAGCATGACACCAGAGAGAGACAGCTCAGTACAGAGAAGGAGAGGAGAGAGCAGTAGACAGCATGACACCAGAGAGAGAGACAGCTCAGTACAGAGAAGCAGAGAGAGCAGTAGACAGCATGACACCAGAGAGAGACAGTTCAGTACAAAGAAGCAGAGAGAGCAGTAGACAGCATGACACCAGAGAGAGACAGCTCAGTACAGAGAAGCAGAGAGAGCAGTAGACAGCATGACACCAGAGAGAGAGACAGCTCAGTACAGAGAAGAGAGAGAGCAGCAGACAGCATGACACCAGACAGAGACAGCTCAGTACAGAGGAGAGAGAGCAGTAGACAGCATCACCAGGGAGAGACTGCTCAATAACAGAGAAGCAGAGAGAGCAGTAGACAGCATGACACCAGAGAGAGACATCTCAGTACAGAGAAGGAGAGAGAGCAGTAGACAGCATGAGACCAGTACAGAGAAGGAGAGGGAGCAGTAGACAGCATGACACCAGAAAGAGACAGCTCAGTAACAGAGAAGCAGAGAGAGAGCAGTAGAGCATGAGACCAATACAGAGAAGGAGAGAGAGCAGTAGACAGCATGACACCAGAGAGACAGCTCAGTACAGAGGAGAGAGAGAGAGCAGTAGACAGCATGACACCAGAGAGAGACAGCTCAGTAACAGAGAAAAAGAGAGAGAGCAGTAGACAGCATGAGACCAGTACAGAGAAGGAGAGAGAGAGCAGTAGACAGCATGACACCAGAGAGAGACAGCTCAGTACAGAGAAGGATAGGGAGCAGTAGACATCATGACACCAGAGAGAGACAGCTCAGTTCAGAGAAGGAGAGAGAGCAGTAGACAGCATGAGACCAGTACAGAGAAGTAGAGGGAGCAGTAGACAGCATGACACCAGAGAGAGACAGCTCAGTAACAGAAGCAGAGAGACAGAGCAGTAGACAGCATGAGACCAGTATAGAGAAGGAGAGAGAGCAGTAGACAGCATGAGACCAGTATAGAGAAGGAGAGAGAGCAGCAGACAGCATGAGACCAGAGAGAGACAGCTCAGTAACAGAAGCAGAGAGACAGAGCAGTAGACAGAATGAGACCAGAGAGAGACAGTTCAGTAACATCAGAGCGCTAGGACCCGGCTCTTGTTGGTTATGACCTTGATGGTGATCTTGCCCTCGTCCTTGGGTAGGTGAGCTGCCAGGAACCAGTCTCCCGGGAGAGGGCTGGTGATGTTGAACACCCCAGTTGTCCTGTTGGGTAAGGTCCAGGTGAGCGTGAGTGTGAGTGATCCTGGCACAGCGGTGTCTCGGGGGAAGTGAGCACTCAGCGGGTTGATGACTGGGGGCGCTCCAGGCCGGAAGTAACTAGAGAGAGGACAGAGAATGGCAGCATAAGACGCCTTCTACCACAAGGAGACATGCAGACTACTATAGACTAACATGAGACAGCGGCCTGCTGGTCGTTATCAGCCCTGAACGGCCTCTGGCCTTGCCCCATGGGGGCAGGAGAGAGCTGAGGTGGGAGTGAGATATAATGGCCTGCGTATTTCCATGCCCCCATTACCAGACGCAGGTAACTGGGACCACACTGACCTCCACTCACTCCACATTCTGGCCATCATGGCAAATACAGCATGAGTGAGGCTACGGGAGCCGCTACAGGTGGGGATGTCACAGAAGGGGGGGGGGGGGCGCGCTACAGGGGGCTGTGTGACCGGACGGTTCAGTACGAAATCCCTCGTCGCCTTTTGCGTCCCACCCAGTACATAGAATGGAGTTTAGGTCACATGGGATCTGGCCAATTAGGGGATTCCCGTTTACCTTCAGTAACCACCTGTTACTGACTCCACCCACTGCGCAGTGGACGGGTACTACACTGCCACCACCAGACTCCTCCCTGTCGTGGCGTCTGGAACCACTGTTCTGCTCTGTATGCGTCGACACAACGCCTTACCACCCCTGTGTGGTGTTGACAAATCCCCAATTGTCGCTTGCCTAAGCACAGCATGGTAGCAGGCGGAAGGCGGAGCTTGGAGACGCTGGGTGTACCCTGGACAGCCGGAAAACGGAGTTAGGTTTCGCCTAGCCCTGCAGGTCACAAGATGAAGCGATCGTCTTGAGGCAGAAGATGTTTATTTGCCCAAACAGTCTTAAAAAAGACTCAGCAATACAGCAAGATGTTTACAGCAGAGTGAAAATGGTATAATATAACCTGGAGGCTCGCAGACCTCCTTTTTATGCCCATTTTCCACACAGTACCACAGGGGGTAAGTCCGCCCTGTGGTTTACAACCAATCATTGTTTACCCATGTGCTGTGCATGCCTTGGTCACATGAACAGCTACATTGTTCTCTATGGACAGTGGGGAGTGGTCACTCTCTTTTGACCGTCCCATCCTGGAGGATCGGTGGCCCCCCCAGTGACGCTCAGTCTAGGCTGGGGGAAGTTTTCCCGCCTAAATTTACTTCCAGGAATCTGCCCAGGACCTAGCACACCATCTGCAGCCTGGATTCGGGCTCCAGAGCTGGGCAGCCTAGATCCCCGGTCAGGGTTTCCTGTCCACCATGGGCGATCTCTATGGAGCTACAGAAAACCGCTCAGCTTGTTGGAAAGCTGAGCTCCTCTTCTCTCCCTATGCTACTTCCATGTGGGAGGCTAGAGGGGAAGGCATTCTGTTTTTGGGGAAAAGGACTGGAGGAATCCAACAGCCTGCACAGCAATGGATTCCCCCCTCATGGGACACAACAACCAGTAAGTGCATTTTTACATTAAATACATTAAATACACTTCACATACATGTCTGTTTAAATACACAGAGCCTGTGCCCTGCACCGCTACACATACCCAGACACTGCAGTGCCTCACAGCACAACATATTTTATTTACATTTAAATACATTGCTTTTTGCCAACTGTACCCAGCGCTCAGCCCTGGCCTAACTTAGCCCTGCAACCAGGCTGCTAGGGATCTCTAGGGCTCTCCCAGTGCTGGAGGTATGGGGACTGGCTTCCCCTGTCCTCCAGGCTGCCTGGACAACGCCCGCCACTAGGGTCCAGGGAGCTGGCTCTCCCTGTCCCCCCAGTGTGACAATACTTGTTGGCCTCGCCGCAGCGTGCGCCGCACCCCACTTCTGTAGCCTGGCTCCATGCCTCTGTAGCGCGGAGGCGCCGGGAGCATAGCTCCCGGACCCCAGCGCTCAGTATCCTACACACCCCTCCGCCACATAGGGAGCCGGCTGGCCTGGTCCCCCGGGAGCGGCGCACCCCCCGGCATCGCAGCAGCCCGGGATGCTCGTCCCGGCTGCCATAGCTGGCCACTTCCATCATGCTGAGGTCAGCGCTGCAGTGGGAGCTTCCCTCACTGCCGCGGTCGCCGGCGCACACAAATAAACACATTTTTTAAACATATTCAACACTCTGCGCCTAGCGCCTATACATTTTAAAGATGGCGCTTAGCGCCAGTACACATTCAAAAAGTGTCGCCAAGCGCCCATTGTCCCTCAATATGGCAGTGGGCACTTAAAAGTTAACCCCTTAAGTGCCGTGGCCAACATTGTCCATGTTACCGTCAGGGTCTCCGGCCACAGGCTTCTACAGGGAGACAGCTACAGGTGGGGCTGTAACAATAGAGGCGCTACAGGTGGGGCCATCACAGGGGGGCACTACATGGGGCCCTAACAGGTGGGGCCATTAAATAGGGGGGCACTACAGGGGGTCTGCTACAGGTAGGGCCGTTACAGGGAAGTACTACAGGTGGGTCTCTTACAGGGGAGGCTTTTAAAGGGGTCAGCTACAGGTGGGGGGCTGTTGCAGGGGGGCGCTACAGGGAGGCTGTTTCAGATGGTGACGTTACGGAGGAGGGGGGCTACTGGAAAATGACATATTCTGAATCAGTGCTGTGCGCCCAGTGACCGGTAGCAGCCATACACCCCTAGTTACCGCCCTGTTCTGAATGATTTCTAGGACCAACATCCAAGTGTGTGATGACAGAATGATGGGCTACAGGGCAAACAGTACATGATACATACACGGTGACGCTGCGATCAGGGCAGTTGTCACCAAAGGTGCCCCCCTGCTCCTTGAAAGTAATCAGGTTCCATACAGCAATGACGGTGTCCTCGGGGATGCGAAAGTGGAAAAGTTCAACACTGCCCACTGATCGGAACGGATTCAGCTTCCGTGGGGTCCGAGTGAAATAGTCCGTAACAAAAAGACCATCTGTGAAGAAACAAGATCAATGGATTATTCTGAGTAGTTCCCAGAAGATTATTCCATGGATGGAGAATGTGCCCGGTCTGTCTGCTGGAGTTCAATCCACTATATGGGAACGCCCATGCAGATGCTACATGTGGCAGACCACCAACAAATCTACATGCCAGCCCAAGGAACCATGTCCAGCCTATCATCACTCCGGCCAGACTTTACAATATAACTGGTTACAGCAAGACTGTACCTGGCGGCGTCTCAATCCTTGCCCATGAATGCACTGTGCCCCTGGCTCACTAAGCTGTGCCCTACTCAGTAGGGGCTGCCATTTTGTGGTCTGGAAGGAAATTCCTGAGAATAAGTCAGTCCATGGAGGATGAGCAATTCCTAAGGTCATTTCTCAGTGTTCTCACACGTTCCTCAGACACAAAAAGGCTGCTGACAAATTTACATAAAGAGATGGCTCCTCAGCAATGTATTATATGACCACAATCATCAACAGGTAGCACCAAGGATCTACTCAGAGGAAATCAATCAGGGGCCGTCAGGTCATGTTGGGGTGTAGTGTCCTATGTCTGTATAGGGTGTAATAGATGTATTATGGTCATGGCCAGGGGTCAGGTCATGTTGGGGTGTAGTGTCCTATGTCTGTATAGGGTGTAATAGATGTATTATGGTCATGGCCAGTGGTCAGGTCAAGTTGGGGTGTAGTGTCCTATGTCTGTATAGGGTGTAATAGATGTATTATGGTCATAGCCAGTGGTCAGGTCATGTTGGGGTGTAGTGTCCTGTGTCTGTATAGGGTGTAATAGATGTATTATGGTCAGTGGTCAGGTCATGTTGGGGTGTAGTGTCCTATGTCTGTATAGGGTGTAATAGATGTATTATGGTCATTGCCAGTGGTCAGGTCATGTTGGGGGTGTAGTGTCCTATGTCTGTATAGGGTGTAATAGATGTATTATGGTCATGGCCAGGGGTCAGGTCATGTTGGGGTGTAGTGTCCTATGTCTGTATAGGGTGTAATAGATGTATTATGGTCATGGCCAGGGGTCAGGTCATGTTGGGGGTGTAGTGTCCTATGTCTGTATAGGGTGTAATAGCTGTATTATGGTCACGGCCAGTGGTCAGGTCATGTTGGAGGTGTAGTGTCCTATGTCTGTATAGGGTGTAATAGATGTATTATCGTCAGTGATCAGGTCATGTTGGAGGTGTAGTATCCTATGTCTGTATAGGGTGTAACAGATGTATTATGGTCATGGCCAGTGGTCAGGTCATGTTGGGGGTGTAGCGTCCTATGTCTGTATAGGGTGTAATAGATCTATTATGGTCATGGCCAGTGGTCAGGTCATGTTGGGGTGTAGTGTCCTATGTCTGTATAGGGTGTAATAGCTGTATTATGGTCACGGCCAGTGGTCAGGTCATGTTGGAGGTGTAGTGTCCTATGTCTGTATAGGGTGTAATAGATGTATTATGGTCATGGCCAGTGGTCAGGTCATGTTGGGGTGTAGTGTCCTATGTCTGTATAGGGTGTAATAGATGTATAATGGTCATGGCCAGTGGTCAGGTCATGTTGGGGTGTAGTGTCCTATGTCTGTATAGGGTGTAATAGATGTATTATGGTCATGGCCAGTGGTCAGGTCATGTTGGGGTGTAGTGTCCTATGTCTGTATAGGGTGTAATAGATGTATAATGGTCATGGCCAGTGGTCAGGTCATGTTGGGGTGTAGTGTCCTATGTCTGTATAGGGTGTAATAGATGTATTATGGTCATGGCCAGTGGTCAGGTCATGTTGGGGTGTAGTGTCCTATGTCTGTATAGGGTGTAATAGATGTATTATGGTCATGGCCAGTGGTCAGGTCATGTTGGGGGTGTAGTGTCCTATGTCTGTATAGGGTGTAATAGATGCATTATGGTCATGGCCAGTGGTCAGGTCATGTTGGGGTGTAGTGTCCTATGTCTGTATAGGGTGTAATATATATGTAATGGTCATGGCCAGTGGTCAGGTCATGTTGGGGTGTAGTGTCCTATGTCTGTATAGGGTGTAATAGATGTATTATGGTCATGGCCAGTGGTCAGGTCATGTTGGGGTGTAGTGTCCTATGTCTGAATAGGGTGTAATAGATGTATTATGGTCATGGCCAGTGGTCAGGTCATGTTGGGGTGTAGTGTCCTATGTCTGTATAGGGTGTAATAGATGTATTATGGTCACGGCCAGTGGTCAGGACATGTTGGGGTGTAGTGTCCTATGTCTGTATAGGGTGTAATAGATGTATAATGGTCATGGCCAGTGGTCAGGTCAAGTTGGGGGTGTAGTGTCCTGTATAGGGTGTAATAGCTGTATTATGGTCATGGCCAGTGGTCAGGTCATGTTGGGGTGTAGTGTCCTATGTCTGTATAGGGTGTAATAGATGTATTAGGTCCTTTCAGGTCTTTGGGTAGGCCCAGACGGTTGGAGGAATAGTTTCTAGAAGTCTAGATTATCGGTTTCTTATACCAGTTATTTCCATTAGGGTATCCAATGGTCAGGTCATATTGGGTTGTAGTGTCCTATGTCTGTATAAGGTGTAATAGATGTATTATGGTCATGGCTAGCGGTCAGGTCATGTTGGGGGTTGTAGTGTCCTATGTATAGGGTGTAATAGATGTATTATGGTCATATCCAATGGTCAGGTCATGTTGGGGTGTAGTGTCCCTATGTCTGTATAGGTGTAATAGATGTATTAAGGTCATATCCAATGGTCAGGTCATGTTCGGGTGTAGTGTCCCTATGTCTGTATAGGGTGTAATAGATGTATTATGGTCATGGCCAGTGGTCAGGTCATGTTGGGGTTTAGTGTCCTATGTCTGTATAGGGTGTAATAGATGTATTATGGTCAGGGCCAGTGGTCAGGTCATGTTGGGGTGTAGTGTCCTCTGTCTGTATAGGGTGTAATAGATGTATAATGGTCATGGCTAGTGGTCAGGTCAAGTTGGGGGTGTAGTGTCCTATGTCTGTATAGGGTGTAATAGATGTATTATGGTCATGGCCAGCGGTCAGGTCATGTTGGGGGTGTAGTGTCCTATGTCTGTATAGGGTGTAATAATAAGATTTTACTTACCGATAAATCTATTTCTCGGAGTCCGTAGTGGATGCTGGGGTTCCTGAAAGGACCATGGGGAATAGCGGCTCCGCAGGAGACAGGGCACAAAAAGTAAAGCTTTTTCAGATCAGGTGGTGTGCACTGGCTCCTCCCCCTATGACCCTCCTCCAGACTCCAGTTAGGTACTGTGCCCGGACGAGCGTACACAATAAGGGAGGATTTTGAATCCCGGGTAAGACTCATACCAGCCACACCAATCACACCGTACAACCTGTGATCTAAACCCAGTTAACAGTATGATAACAGCGGAGCCTCTGAAAGATGGCTTCCTTCAACAATAACCCGAATTAGTTAACAATAACTATGTACAATTTATGCAGATAATCCGCACTTGGGATGGGCGCCCAGCATCCACTACGGACTCCGAGAAATAGATTTATCGGTAAGTAAAATCTTATTTTCTCTATCGTCCTAGTGGATGCTGGGGTTCCTGAAAGGACCATGGGGATTATACCAAAGCTCCCAAACGGGCGGGAGAGTGCGGATGACTCTGCAGCACCGAATGAGAGAACTCCAGGTCCTCCTTAGCCAGAGTATCAAATTTGTAAAATTTTACAAACGTGTTCTCCCCTGACCACGTAGCTGCTCGGCAAAGTTGTAATGCCGAGACCCCTCGGGCAGCCGCCCAAGATGAGCCCACCTTCCTTGTGGAGTGGGCCTTTACAGATTTAGGCTGTGGCAGGCCTGCCACAGAATGTGCAAGTTGGATTGTGCTACAGATCCAACGAGCAATCGTCTGCTTAGACGCAGGAGCACCCATCTTGTTGGGTGCATACAATATAAACAACGAGTCAGATTTTCTGACTCCAGCTGTCCTTGCAATATATATTTTTAATGCTCTGACAACGTCCAGTAACTTGGAGTCCTCCAAGTCACTTGTAGCCGCAGGCACTACAATAGGCTGGTTCAGATGAAATGCTGACACCACCTTAGGGAGAAAATGCGGACGAGTCCGCAGTTCTGCCCTGTCCGAATGGAAAATCAGATATGGGCTTTTGTAAGATAAAGCTGCCAATTCTGATACTCTCCTGGCAGAAGCCAGGGCTAGAAGCATGGTCACTTTCCAAGTGAGATATTTCAAATCCACCTTATTTAGTGGTTCAAACCAATGAGATTTTAGAAAGTCCAAAACCACATTGAGATCCCACGGTGCCACTGGAGGCACCACAGGAGGCTGTATATGCAGCACTCCCTTAACAAAGGTCTGGACTTCAGGGACTGAAGCCAATTCTTTTTGAAAGAAAATCGACAGAGCCGAAATTTGAACCTTAATAGATCCCAATTTGAGACCCATAGACAATCCTGATTGCAGGAAATGTAGGAATCGACCCAGTTGAAATTCCTCCGTCGGAGCACTCCGATCTTCGCACCACGCAACATATTTTCGCCAAATTCGGTGATAATGTTGCACGGTTACTTCCTTCCTTGCTTTAATCAAAGTAGGAATGACTTCTTCCGGCATGCCTTTTTCCTTTTGGATCCGGCGTTCAACCGCCATGCCGTCAAACGCAGCCGCGGTAAGTCTTGAAACAGACAGGGACCCTGCTGAAGCAAGTCCCTCCTTAGAGGTAGAGGCCACGGATCTTCCGTGATCATCTCTTGAAGTTCCGGGTACCAAGTCCTTCTTGGCCAATCCGGAACCACTAGTATCGTTCTTACGCCTCTTTGCCGTATAATTCTCAATACTTTTGGTATGAGAGGCAGAGGAGGAAACACATACACCGACTGGTACACCCAAGGCGTTACCAGCGCGTCCACAGCTATTGCCTGCGGATCTCTTGACCTGGCGCAATACCTGTCCAGTTTTTTGTTGAGGCGAGACGCCATCATGTCCACCATTGGTCTTTCCCAACGGGTTACCAGCATGTGGAAGACTTCTGGATGAAGTCCCCACTCTCCCGGGTGAAGATCGTGTCTGCTGAGGAAGTCTGCTTCCCAGTTGTCCACTCCCGGGATGAACACTGCTGACAGTGCTATCACATGATTCTCTGCCCAGCGAAGAATCCTTGCAGCTTCTGCCATTGCACTCCTGCTTCTTGTGCCGCCCTGTCTGTTCACATGGGCGACTGCCGTGATGTTGTCCGACTGGATCAACACCGGTTTTCCCTGAAGCAGAGGTTCTGCCTGGCTTAGAGCATTGTATATTGCTCTTAGTTCCAGAATGTTTATGTGAAGAGACGTTTCCAGGCTCGTCCATACTCCCTGGAAGTTTCTTCCTTGTGTGACTGCTCCCCAGCCTCTCAGGCTGGCGTCCGTGGTCACCAGGATCCAATCCTGTATGCCGAATCTGCGGCCCTCCAATAGATGAGGACTCTGCAACCACCACAGAAGAGACACCCTTGTCCTTGGAGACAGGGTTATCCGTAGGTGCATCTGAAGATGCGACCCTGACCATTTGTCCAACAGATCCCTTTGGAAAATTCTTGCGTGGAATCTGCCGAATGGAATTGCTTCGTAAGAAGCCACCATTTTTCCCAGGACTCTTGTGCATTGATGTACAGACACCTTTCCTGGTTTTAGGAGGTTCCTGACAAGGTCGGATAACTCCTTGGCTTTTTCCTCCGGGAGAAAAACCTTTTTCTGAACCGTGTCCAGAATCATCCCTAGGAACAGCAGACGAGTTGTCGGCATTAACTGGGATTTTGGAATATTCAGAATCCACCCGTGCTGTTTTAGCACTTCTTGAGACAGTGCTAATCCCATCTCTAGCTGTTCTCTGGACCTCGCCCTTATTAGGAGATCGTCCAAGTATGGGATAATTAATATGCCTTTTCTTCGAAGAAGAATCATCATCTCGGCCATTACCTTTGTAAAGATCCGAGGTGCCGTGGACAATCCGAACGGCAGCGTCTGAAACTGATAGTGACAGTTTTGTACAACGAACCTGAGGTACCCCTGGTGTGAGGGGTAAATTGGAACGTGGAGATACGCATCCTTGATGTCCAAGGATACCATAAAGTCCCCCTCTTCCAGGTTCGCTATCACTGCTCTGAGTGACTCCATCTTGAACTTGAACTTCTTTATGTACAGGTTCAAGGACTTCAGATTTAGAATAGGCCTTACCGAGCCATCCGGCTTCGGTACCACAAAAAGAGTGGAATAATATCCCTTCCCTTGTTGTAGAAGAGGTACCTTGACTATCACCTGCTGAGAGTACAGCTTGTGAATGGCTTCCAAAACCGTCTCCCTTTCGGAGGGGGACGTTGGTAAAGCAGACTTCAGGAAACGGCGAGGTGGATCTGTCTCTAATTCCAACCTGTACCCTTGAGATATTATCTGCAGGATCCAGGGATCTACCTGCGAGTGAGCCCACTGCGCGCTGTAATTTTTGAGACGACCGCCCACCGTCCCCGAGTCCGCTTGAGAAGCCCCAGCGTCATGCTGAGGCTTTTGTAGAAGCCGGGGAGGGCTTCTGTTCCTGGGAAGGAGCTGCGTGTTGCTGTCTCTTCCCTCGACCTCTGCCTCGTGGCAGATATGAATAGCCCTTTGCTCTCTTATTTTTAAAGGAACGAAAGGGCTGCGGTTGAAAAGTCGGTGCCTTTTTCTGTTGGGGAGTGACTTGAGGTAGAAAGGTGGATTTCCCGGCTGTAGCCGTGGCCACCAAATCTGATAGACCGACTCCAAATAACTCCTCCCCTTTATACGGCAAAACTTCCATATGCCGTTTTGAATCCGCATCGCCTGTCCACTGTCGCGTCCATAAAGCTCTTCTGGCCGAAATGGACATAGCACTTACCCGTGATGCCAGTGTGCAGATATCCCTCTGTGCATCACGCATATAAAGAAATGCATCCTTTATTTGTTCTAACGACAGTAAAATATTGTCCCTGTCCAGGGTATCAATATTTTCAATCAGGGACTCTGACCAAACTACCCCAGCACTGCCCATCCAGGCAGTCGCTACAGCTGGTCGTAGTATAACACCTGCATGTGTGTATATACTTTTTTGGATATTTTCCATCCGCCTATCTGATGGATCTTTAAGTGCGGCCGTCTCAGGAGAGGGTAACGCCACTTGTTTAGATAAGCGTGTTAGCGCCTTGTCCACCCTAGGAGGTGTTTCCCAGCGCTCCCTAACCTCTGGCGGGAAAGGGTATAATGCCAATAATTTCTTTGAAATTATCAGCTTTTTATCAGGGGCAACCCACGCTTCATTACACACGTCATTTAATTCTTCTGATTCAGGAAAAACTATAGGTAGTTTTTTCATACCCCACATAATACCCTGTTTAGTGGTACCTGTAGTATCAGCTAAATGTAACGCCTCCTTCATTGCCAAAATCATATAACGTGTGGCCCTACTGGAAAATACGGTTGAATCGTCACCGTCACCCACTGGAGTCAGTGCCTGCGTCTGGGTCTGTGTCGACCGACTGAGGCAAAGGGCGTTTCACAGCCCCTGACGGTGTTTTGAGTCGCCTGGACAGGCACTAATTGATTGTCCGGCCGCCTCATGTCGTCAAACGACTGCTTTAGCGTGTTGACACTATCCCGTAGTTCCATAAATAAAGGCATCCATTCTGGTGTCGACTCCCTAGGGGGTGACATCCTCATATTTGGCAATTGCTCCGCCTCCACACCAATATCGTCCTCATACATGTCGACACACACGTACCGACACACAGCAGACACACAGGGAATGCTCCTAACGAAGACAGGACCCACTAGCCCTTTGGGGAGACAGAGGGAGAGTTTGCCAGCACACACCAAAAGCGCTATATATATATCAGGATTGCCTTATAATAAGTGCTCCCTTATAGCTGCTTTGTTATATCAAATATCGCCATAAATTTGCCCCCCCCTCTCTGTTTTACCCTGTTTCTGTAGTGCAGTGCAGGGGAGAGACCTGGGAGCCGTCCTGACCAGCGGAGCTGTGAGAGGAAATGGCGCCGTGTGCTGAGGAGATAGGCCCCGCCCCTTTTCTGGCGGGCTCGTCTCCCGCTATTTAGAAAAATCAGGCAGGGGTTAAATATCTCCATATAGCCTCTAGGGGCTATATGTGAGGTATTTTTAGCCTTTATAGGTATTCATTTGCCTCCCAGGGCGCCCCCCTCCCAGCGCCCTGCACCCTCAGTGACTGCCGTGTGAAGTGTGCTGAGAGGAAAATGGCGCACAGCTGCAGTGCTGTGCGCTACCTTTAGAAGACTGCAGGAGTCTTCAGCCGCCGATTCTGGACCTCTTCTGACTTCAGCATCTGCAAGGGGGCCGGCGGCGCGGCTCCGGTGACCATCCAGGCTGTACCTGTGATCGTCCCTCTGGAGCTTGATGTCCAGTAGCCAAGAAGCCAATCCATCCTGCACGCAGGTGAGTTGACTCCTTCTCCCCTCAGTCCCCTCGCTGCAGTGATCCTGTTGCCAGCAGGAATCACTGTAAAATAAAAAACCTAGCTAAACTTTGTCTAAGCAGCTCTTTAGGAGAGCCACCTAGATTGCACCCTTCTCGGCCGGGCACAAAATCTAACTGGAGTCTGGAGGAGGGTCAAAGGGGGAGGAGCCAGTGCACACCACCTGATCTGAAAAAGCTTTACTTTTTTTTAGTGCCCTGTCTCCTGCGGAGCCGCTATTCCCCATGGTCCTTTCAGGAACCCCAGCATCCACTAGGACGATAGAGAAAGATGTATTATGGTCATGTCCAGTGGTCAGGTCATGTTGGGGTGTAGTGTCCTATGTCTGTATAGGGTGTAATAGATGTATTATGGTCACGGCCAGTGGTCAGGACATGTTGGGGTGTAGTGTCCTATGTCTGTATAGGGTGTAATAGATGTATAATGGTCATGGCCAGTGGTCAGGTCAAGTTGGGGGTGTAGTGTCCTGTATAGGGTGTAATAGCTGTATTATGGTCATGGCCAGTGGTCAGGTCATGTTGGGGTGTAGTGTCCTATGTCTGTATAGGGTGTAATAGATGTATTATGGTCATATCCAATGGTCAGGTCATGTTGGGGTGTAGTGTCCTATGTCTGTATAAGGTGTAATAGATGTATTATGGTCATGGCTAGCGGTCAGGTCATGTTGGGGGTTGTAGTGTCCTATGTATAGGGTGTAATAGATGTATTATGGTCATATCCAATGGTCAGGTCATGTTGGGGTGTAGTGTCCTATGTCTGTATAGGGTGTAATAGATGTATTATGGTCATATCCAATGGTCAGGTCATGTTGGGGTGTAGTGTCCTATGTCTGTATAGGGTGTAATAGATGTATTATGGTCATGGCCAGTGGTCAGGTCATGTTGGGGTTTAGTGTCCTATGTCTGTATAGGGTGTAATAGATGTATTATGGTCAGGGCCAGTGGTCAGGTCATGTTGGGGTGTAGTGTCCTCTGTCTGTATAGGGTGTAATAGATGTATAATGGTCATGGCTAGTGGTCAGGTCAAGTTGGGGGTGTAGTGTCCTATGTCTGTATAGGGTGTAATAGATGTATTATGGTCATGGCCAGCGGTCAGGTCATGTTGGGGGTGTAGTGTCCTATGTCTGTATAGGGTGTAATAGATGTATTATGGTCATGTCCAGTGGTCAGGTCATGTTGGGGGTGTAGTGTCCTATGTCTGTATAGGGTGTAATAGATGTATTATGGTCATGTCCAGTGGTCAGGTCATGTTGGGGTGTAGTGTCCTATGTCTGTATAAGGTGTAATAGATGTATAATGGTCATGGCTAGTGGTCAGGTCAAGTTGGGGGTGTAGTGTCCTGTATAGGGTGTAATAGCTGTATTATGGTCATGGCCAGTGGTCAGGTCAGTTTGGGGGTGTAGGTGTCCTATGTCTGTATAGGGCGTAATAGATGTATTATGGTTATGGTCAGTGGTCAGGTCATGTTGGGGTGTAGTGTCCTATGTCTGTATAGGGTGTAATAGCTGTATTATGGTCATAGCCAGTGGTCAGGTCATGTTGGGGTGTAGTGTCCTATGTCTGTATAGGGTGTAATAGATGTATTATGGTCACGGCCAGTGGTCAGGACATGTTGGGGGTGTAGTGTCCTATGTCTGTATAGGGTGTAATAGATGTATTATGGTCATGGTCAGGACATGTTGGGGTGTAGTGTCCTATGTCTGTATAGGGTGTAATAGCTGTATTATGGTCATGGCCAGTGGTCAGGTCATGTTGGGATGTAGTGTCCTATGTCTGTATAGGGCGTAATAGATGTATTATGGTTATGGTCAGTGGTCAGGTCATGTTGGGGTGTAGTGTCCTATGTCTGTATAGGGTGTAATAGATGTATTTTGGTCATATCCATGGTCAGGTCATGTTGGGGTGTAGTGTCCATATGTCTGTATAAGGTGTAATAGATGTATTATGGTCATGGCCAGTGGTCAGGTCATGTTGGGTGTAGTGTCCATATGTCTGTATAAGGTGTAATAGATGTATTATGGTCATGGCTAGCGGTCAGTCATGTTGGTGGTGTAGTGTCCTATGTATAGGGTGTAATAGATGTATTATGGTCAAGGCCAGCTGTCAGGACATGTTGGTGTGTAGTGTTCTGTGTCTGTATAGGGTGTAATATATGTATTATGGTCAGGTCATGTTGGGTGTAGTGTCCTATGTCTGTATAGGGTGTAATAGATGTATTATGGTTATGGCCAGGTCATGTTGGAGATGTAGTGTCCCATGTCTGTATAGGGTGTAATAGATGTATTATGGTCATGGCCAGTGGTCAGGTCATGTTGGGGGTGTAGTGTCCTATGTCTGTATAGGGTGTAATAGATGTATTATGGTCATGGCCAGGGGTCAGGTCATGTTGGGGTGTAGTGTCCTATGTATGTATAGGGTGTGATAGATGTATTATGATCAGGTCATTGTTGGGGTGTAGTGTCCCATGTCTGTATAGGGTGTAATAGATGTATTATGGTCATGGCCAGTGGTCAGGTCATGTTGGGGGTGTAGTGTCCTATGTCTGTATAGGGTGTAATAGATGTATTATGGTCATGGCCAGTGGTCAGGTTATGTTGGTGGTGTAGAGTCCTGTGTCTGTATAGGGTGTAATAGATGTATTATGGTCATGGCCAGTGGTCAGGTCATGTTGGGGGTGTAGTGTCCTATATCTGTATAGGGTGTAATAGATGTATTATGGTCATGGCCAGCGGTCAGGTCATGTTGGGGGTGTAGTGTCCTATGTCTGTATAGGGTGTAATAGATGTATTATGGTCACGGCCAGCGGTCAGGTCATGTTGGGGGTGTAGTGTCCAATGTCTGTATAGGGTGTAATTGTTATGCACACCAGTGCCAGCAGGAATGTACTGGTGTCTGAACGGAGAGGGATGCAAAACAAATTAACTCACAGACAGACTGGGGAATATGACATTACATACACAGAAGGTGATAGGGTAACAAAATAAACACAAAGTGAACAGAGAAGCCCAAAGGCTAAGAAACTGGGTCTTTCCCTAGTATTAGGAATGCTCAGATGGAAAGAAGCGAGATGTTGTGATTTAATACGTAGAGAACCCGAAATGCTGTTGCTAAGGGCAACAGCAAAACCCTAAAGGGTTACCAACGGGTGTGGCAGTAAACTCCTTGGTCAGAGATGGAATAATAGACACAAGGAGAGTCTCCACAATCCTAGTCCTCACTTGCAGTGCACTGGTTCAGTTTACTGCCACTAAACTGACACCTGAACACCTTGCACAGTGAGAAAGGATTTTGGCAGGCAAGTCTGAGAATACAGCCGCAAACTTGCTAGGTTCACAGAGTAGCAAAAGAACCCCAGCAGGTTAAACGACTGACTCCAGTCTTACTGCTAGGTCTGGATTGGCAGAGTGTAATACCAAATCCCAAGGCCTATTTGCAGTAAGCAACAAACAAATACAAAGTTTACACAGTACTAGCTAGCTTTCAGGAACAGACTAACCAACAAAGATTCAGCAGCATCTGCCTAACCTGAGAAGGGGGTTTATATAGCAGGTGCTGTCCACGCCCCACTCAGACCTCACAGACTGTGAGCACAAAAACCAGCACCGGATCCCCTGCCGTGCACAGAGCCTGTAACCACTGCACAGCAAAAGACCCGAACCGGAGTATCAGCTACGCTCAGGTTACTCCGCTAGCACTTGTCTCCCGGTTGCCATGACGACGTGGCAGCACAGAGCAGGAGACCCTAACAGTACCCCCCCTCTGACGAGGGGTCAAAGAACCCCTACCACCGGGTTTATCGGGGAACTGCGAGAAGAAAGAGCGTAACAGTCTGGGGGCATGAAGATCACAACTGCGCACCCACGACCGCTCCTCCGGGCCATACCCCTTCCAGTGCACCAAAAATGACAGCCGACCCCGAACCATCTTGGAGTCAAGAATCCTTTCAACAACAAACTCCCTCTGGCCACGTATCAGAAGAGGGGAAGGTCTTCCACTGGAAGAAGGATTACTAATCGCCCGTTTTAAAAGGGAACAATGAAATGTTTTATTGATACCCAAAGAACGGGGTAGATCTAACTGAAATGCCACCGGATTGATAACCCTAGTGATCTTATAAGGACCGATGAACCGGGGGCCTAACTTATGAGATGGCTGTCTCAACTTCAAATTCTTGGTAGACAACCAGACGAAGTCTCCTAATTTGAAGCTGCAGGGTCTTTTCCGCTTATCAAAAACCCTTTTGGTCACTAATGACACAGACACAAGGGCTTTCTTCACTTTCCTCCAAATACCTCTAAGGACCGAAACCACAGAGGAACCACCAGGCGTGGAGTCCAGGGGGTCAAAAGAATTGGCCTTAGGATGATGCCCATACACACAAAGGAAGGGAGAGATCCCTGTAGCAGAGTGAGCCGCGTTGTTATAGGCAAACTCCGCCATGGACAGATGAGCAACCCAGTCAGTCTGACACTTGGAGACATAACACCTGAGGAACTGCTCCAAGGACTGGTTCACCCTTTCAGTCTGCCCATTAGACTGCGGATGGTAGCCTGACGACAAGCTGACAGAAATCTGGAGATCGGAACAAAATGCCCTCCAGAATTTGGCCACAAACTGGGATCCGCGGTCAGAGACCACATCAAGTGGCAACCCGTGGAGGCGCACAACATGCAGCATAAATAATTCAGACAGGCGTCTGGCCGATGGCAGCCCAACCAATGGAACGAAGTGCGCCATCTTCGAAAACCTGTCAACGACAACCCAGATGGCTGTCATCCCCGAGGATTTGGGCAAGTCCACCACAAAATCCATTGAAATGTGGGTCCATGGCTTAGATGGAATAGAGAGTGGATGTAATGGGCCAACAGGAACCCCTCTAGGAGTCTTATTTCGGGCACAGATGTCACATGCCCGAACCCACTGATCCACATCCCTAGCCACCGAGGGCCACCACACCGCCCTAGACAGCAACTCCCGAGTTCTGGCAATACCCGGGTGACCTGCCGACTTCTTGGCATGGAATTCCAGGAACACTCGCTGTCTTAACCTAGGAGGCACAAACAAAAGACCTACCGGAAGGTCTGGAGGAGCCTGCTCCTGTGCTCTAAGGACTAATGACAAGAGGTCCTGGGTAATGCCCACTTTAATACACGATGGGGACACAATGGGCAATGGCTCCTCTGTGGTCTCCTGGATTGGAGCAAAACTCCGCGAGAGCGCATCAGCCTTGATGTTTTTTACCCAGGGCGATATGTTATCAAAAAATTAAAGCGAGTAAAAAACAAAGCCCATCGTGCCTGCCTGGCATTGAGGCGCTTCGCTGACTCTAAATATGCCAAATTCTTATGGTCGGTGAGAATTGAGACCACAAACTTAGCCCCCTCAAGCCAGTGTCTCCACTCCTCGAGTGCATCCTTAATAGCCAACAATTCCCGGTTACCCACGTCATAATTCATCTCGGCAGGCGAAAATTTACGGGAAAAGTAAGCACAGGGATGAAGGCGATTATCAGACACCCCCATCTGAGAGAGCACTGCCCCAATACCCATCTCAGAGGCATCCACCTCCACCACAAAAGGACGCTCTGGATCTGGGTGTCGCAGCACCTTGGCCGAGACAAATGCCCTTTTGAGACGGGCAAAAGCCGCTTTGGCCTCACAAGACCAGTGAGCAACATCCGCCCCTTTCTTAGTGAGTGCCACCAAGGGCGCCACTATAGACGAAAATCCAGCGATAAATCGTCTATAAAAATTCGCAAAGCCCAGAAAACGCTGAAGCGCCTTCAAACTAGTGGGCTGCACCCAATCCAGGACTGCCTGTACCTTGGAACCCTCCATTTGGAAACCTTCTGGGGAGATAATATATCCTAGAAATGCGATTTGCTGAACTTCAAATTCGCACTTCTCCAGCTTCGCCCCAAGCCGGTGGTCTCTGAGTTTCTGGAGGACTAAGCGTACATGCTTCCGATGTTCCTCCAGGGAATGGGAGAAGATTAGGATGCCATCTAAGTATACAACTAAGAATCTATCCAAATATTCCCTGAGCACATCGTTCATGAAGTCCTGGAAGACTGCCGGGGCATTACAGAGCCCAAAAGGCATCACCAAATATTCATAATGCCCTGAGTGGGTATTAAAGGCAGTCTTCCATTCATCCCCCTCTCTTATTCGGATTAGATTGTACGCACCGCGTAGGTCAATCTTAGAAAAAATGGTGGCAGTACGAAGCTGGTCAAACAAGACCGAAATGAGAGGCAGTGGGTATGAGTTTTTAATCGTGATACGGTTCAATTCCCTGAAGTCGATGCAGGGTCGCAATGAACCGTCCTTTTTACCCACGAAGAAGAACCCCGACCCAACTGGAGACTGTGAAGGTCTGATAAATCCCTTAGCCAAGTTCTCCTGAATGTACTCTGCCATAGCCTGAGTCTCAGGACGTGACAGGGAGTACAACCTGCTCTTGGGAAGCTTAGCATTTGGCATCAAATTAATGGCACAGTCATAGGGGCGATGGGGAGGTAGTACCTCTGCAACTCTTTTGGAGAACACGTCCGCAAAATCTGCATAACATCCTGGCAATCCTGGCAAACTTAGCTGCGAAAGCCTGACTGGAAGGCTCAAGCAACTCCTGAAACAATCAGTACCGCAACTAAGAATCTCCCCAGAGACCCAGTCAAATTGAGGATTGTGGGCCCTTAACCAGGGTAACCCCAACACCAATGGGGCAAAAGTACAGACAGTCACATAAAAGGACAATTTTTCAGAGTGTGTGGCTCCAATAAACAAAGAAATCTGGCTAGTGCAAGAGGTAATTTTACCCTGGGATAATGGTTCCCCGTTTAACCCACAAATCTCAATTTCCGATGCCAAGGGTACTAAGGGAACAGAGTGTTTCAGGGCGAATTGGCGGTCCATAAAAACCCCGTCGGCCCCACTGTCCACAAAGACCTCAGTCTTGACAGTTTGAACGAGGATCTTCAAGGTCACCGGAATGATAAAAGTCTTCTTGGGAAATTCTGACTTCTGGCCTGACAGGATATTTCCCATCACCCTCAGGCCCTGAAGTTTTCCGGCTTTTCTGGGCATGATACTACCACATGACCTTTATTCCCACAGTACAAACATAACCCCTGCTGTCTCCTCCGCGTCTTCTCACGCGAGGAGAGGCGGGTAGCCCCAATCTGCATAGGCTCCTCGGAAAATTCCTCAGAGTCTGAGGTTCCCTTGGGAAAGAAGGAAACCTCGGTCTCCCTTTCAAGCCTGCGCTCTCTCAGCCGTCTATCCACCCGAATGGATAACTGCATGAGCTGATCCAAGCTATCAGGCAAGGGATATTGTACCAGTTGGTCTTTTAACTGGCTAGAAAGACCTCTTCGGTACTGGTGTCTCAGGGCTGGGTCATTCCACTGGGTATCATGGGCCAACCTCCAAAACTCCGTACAATAAACCTCAACTGGCCTTCGCCCTTGCTTAAGGATCGAAATCTGAGCCTCGGCTGAGGCCGTCTTGTCAGGGTCATCATACAACATGCCCAGTGCCTTAAAAAAAGCATCAACACTTTTAAGCGACAGACAGTCAGGCTGCAACCCATATGCCCAGACCTGTGGGTCTCCTTGTAGCAAGGAAATCACTATGCCCACCCGCTGAATCTCCAACCCAGAAGACTGAGGCCTAAGTTGGAAATATAGCTTGCAGCTTTCTTTGAAACAAAAGAACTGCGAGCGATCTCCAGAAAAACGATCCGGGAGATTTAGTTTCGGCTCCTTAACCCCTGAAGGTACTGCTGCTGCGGGAGCTCCGCCAGCGGCCTGCGAGGTGTGCATTTTAATGGACAAATCATTAAATTGTCGAGTCAGGACCTGCACCTGATCGACCACCTGTTGCAAAGTATTTTGAGGGGTATGCTCCATATTCCCACAAAATTTCAACAGGAGTATTGGGCTGCTGAATATGTTATGCACACCAGTGCCAGCAGGAATGTACTGGTGTCTGAATGGAGAGGGATGCAAAACAAATGAACTCACAGACAGACTAGGGAATATGACATTACATACACAGAAGGTGATAGGGTAACAAAATAAACACAAAGTGAACAGAGAAGCCCAAAGGCTAAGAAACTGGGTGTCTCCCTAGTATTAGGAATGCTCAGATGGAAAGAAGCGAGATGTTGTGATTTAATACGTAGAGAACCCGAAATGCTGTTGCTAAGGGCAACATCAAAACCCTAAAGGGTTACCAACGGGTGTGGCAGTAAACTCCTTGGTCAGAGATGGAATAATAGACACAAGGAGAGTCTCCACAATCCTAGTCCTCACTTGCAGTGCACTGGTTCAGTTTACTGCCACTAAACTGACACCTGAACACCTTGCACAGTGAGAAAGGATTTTGGCAGGCAAGTCTGAGAATACAGCCGCAAACTTGCTAGGTTCACAGAGTAGCAAAAGAACCCCAGCAGGTTAAACGACTGACTCCAGTCTTACTGCTAGGTCTGGATTGGCAGAGTGTAATACCAAATCCCAAGGCCTATTTGCAGTAAGCAACAAACAAATACAAAGTTTCAACAGTACTAGCTAGCTTTCAGGAACTGACTAACCAACAAAGATTCAGCAGCATCTGCCTAACCTGAGAAGAGGGTTTATATAGCAGGTGCTGTCCACGCCCCACTCAGACCTCACAGACTGTGAGCACAAAAACCAGCACCGGATCCCCTGCCGTGCACAGAGCCTGTAACCACTGCACAGCAAAAGACCCAAACCGGAGTATCAGCTA